>NW_022196897.1:42116414-42152308 GCF_008632895.1 Mastomys coucha
TTTTTTTTATTTTAGTCATTCTGACTGGTGTGAGGTGGAATCTCAGGGTTGTTTCTATCTGTATTTCCCTGATGACTAAGGATGTTGAACATTTCTTTAGGTGCTTCTAGGTCATTCAGTAGTGTGTGTGTGTGTGTGTGTGTGTGTGTGTGTGTGTATGTGTGTGTGTGTACATGCACATATACATATGCATATATATGTATATATACACATATACATATATGTACATATATATACATTATATATGTGTGTATATATATATATACATTATATATGTGTGTGTGTGTGTGTATATATATATATATATATATATATATATATATATATATATATATTGATATCTAATCTTTGGAGCCCTGACTAGGTCATGAGGGTAGAGTTACCATGAATGAAACCTTATGAACAGGCTCCAAAATACTTCCTTCTCCTTTCTGCTATGTGAGGTGATAAGAAGGCAACAATCTAAGAGCCAGGAAGTAGACCCTAACTAACACTAAATTTCTCAAGGCCATCATTGTAAATCTATCTGTTGACCATGGTTTTAAACTTGATACCTATAACCTTGACTTTGCTGGTCTCTGAATGGCACAAACAAATTTCTATTATTTATAGGTCATTTTGTCTATATTCTAGTATGGTAATTCTATCAAACTATTAACTTTTTTTATTTATTTAAGTTTCATTCCATCATGATGAGAAAAGATACATGATTTAAATTTATCTGAATTTGTTAACATTTAAAAACATAGTTTAAGTAAATAGAATTATATCACATTCTTGTTTTCTTTTTATACCCCAACTCCTCCCAGAGACCCTCCTTCAATACCTGCAATACCTTTCATTTTTTTATTTTGTCATATTCTTCAAAATTTATAAAATATTGTAATAATAAAACTGAGTATTATCAAAATTGTTTGATTTATATATATAAAAGAAAATTCTTTGTTGGGCTCTGTATCCCATTTTTAATAGGGTTACTTGATTCTCTGGAGTCTAACTTCTTGTGTTCTTAGTGTATAATGAATATCAGCCCTCTACCAGATGTAGGATTGGTAAAGATCTTTAATCTGTTGGTTGCCTTTTTGTCTTGTTGACAGTGTCCATTGCCCTACAGAAGCTTTGCAATTTTATGAGTTTGCATTTGTCGTTTTTTGATCTTACAGCACAAGCCATTGGTGTTCTGTTTAGGAAATTTTCCCCTGTGCCAATATGTTTGAGGCTCTTCCCCACATTCTCCTCTATATATTTCAGTGTATCTGGTTTTATGTGGAAGTTCTTGATCCACTTGGACTTGAGTTTTGTACAAAGAGATAAGAATGGATTGATTTGCATTCTTCTACATGCTGACCACCAGTCAAACCAGCACCATTTGTTGAATGCTGTCTTTTTTCCACTTGATGGTTTTAACTCCTTTGTCAAAGATCAAGTAACCATAGGTATGTGGGTTCATTTCTGGGTCTTCAATTCTATTCCATTGGTCTTCCTGCCTTTCTCTGTACCAATTCCATGTACTTTTTATTTTATTTTTTATTAGATATTTCTTTATTTACATGTCATATGATTTTTCTTTTCCCAGTTTCCCTTCCCAGGAACAAACAAACAAAACAAGCAAAAACAACAAGAACAAACCCTTGTTGCCCCCCCCCACATGCTTGCCACCTTACCGTCTCCCACTTATTGGCCCTGACATTCCCCTACATTGGGGCACAGAACCTTCACAGGACCAAGGATCTCTCCTCCCATTGCTTGAGGTCAGGGATGGTGATTCCCCCAGAAGTCCTTTTATTGTTGAGAATTGTTTTTGCTCTCCTGGGTTTTTAGTTGAGTTTGCAAATTGCTCTTTCTAACTCTATGAAGAAGTGAGTTGGACTTTTGATGGGGGTTCCATTGAATCTGTACATTGCTTCTGGCAAGATGGCCTTTTTTACTCTATTAATCCTGCTAATCCATGAGCATGGGGATCTGTCCACCTTCTGAGATCTTCTTTGATTTCTTCTGAGATCTTAAGTTCTTATCATATAGATCTTTCACTTGATTGGTTAGAGTCACACCAAGGTATGTAATATTATTTGTAGCTAGTGTAAAGGGCATCATTTCCCTAATTTCTTTCTCAGCCTTTTTTTATTTCTTTTTTATTAATTAGATTTTTTCTTTATTTACAATATCTACTTTCCCAGGTTCCCCTCCAAGTTAAAAATAAAATAAGAAAAAATAAATAAAAATAAAAGAAAAAACAAACCAAAAACTAAAACAATCCCCTGTTCCTCCCCCCTCCCCCTGCTCACCACCCCATCCTCTCCCACTTCCTGGCCCTATTGAGTGGAGGAGGGCTACTGATTTGTTTGAATTGGTTTTATATCCAGCTACTTTGCTGAAGTTGTTTCCCAGGTTTCAGAGTTCTCTGGTCGAATTTTTGGAGTCACTTAAGTATATGATCACATCATCTACAAATAGTGATATTTTGACTTCTTCCTTTCCAATTTTGTACCCTTTGACTTTCTTTTGTTGTCTAATTGCCCTACCTCCAATTTCAAGTACTATGTTGAATAGATAGGGAGAGAGTGGGCAGCCTTGTCTAGTCCCTGATTTTAGTGGGATTGCTTCAAGTTTCTCTCCATTTAGTTTCATGTTGACTACTGGTTTGCTGTATATTGCTTTCTTTATCTTTAGGTATGAGCCTTGAATTACTGATTTTTCCAAGACTTTTATCATGATGGAATGCTGAATTTTGTCAAATGCTTTATCAGCATCTAATGAAATGATAATGTCTCTTTTTTTCTTTGAGTTTGTTTATGTAGTGAATTACGTTGATGGATTTCTGTATTTTGAACCATCCCTGCATCCCTGGGATGAAGACTACTTGATTGTGTAGAAGGATCATTTTGATTTGTTCTTGGATTCAGTTGGCAAGAATTTTATTAAGTATTTTTGCATCAATGATCACAAGGGAGATTGGTCTGAGATTCTCTGTTTGGTCTTTGTGTGGTTTAGGTATAAGCATAATTGTGGCTTAGTAGAATGAATTGGGTAGTGTATCTTCTGTTTCTATTTTGTGGAATAGATTGAAGCATATTGGTATTAGGTTTTCTTTAAATATCTGAAAGAATTCTCCACTGGACCTATTTGGTCCTGGGCTTTTTTGGTTGGGAGATTATTAATAATTGCTTCTATTTCTTTAGGGGTTGTGAGACTGTTTAGATGGTTTCTCTGATTTCATCCTGATTTTCCAATTTAGTTGAGTATAAACTCTTGTAGTAGGATATGATGATTTTTTGAATTTCCACACTTTCCATTGTTATGATTCCCTTTTCATTTCTGATTTTATTAATTTGGATACTGTCTTTGTGCAATCAGTCTTTGTGGATCAGTCTTGTTTATTTTCTCAAAGAACCAGCTCCTGGTTTTGTTGATTCTTTATATAGTTTTTTTTTTGTTTGTTTCTATTTGGTTGATTTCTGCCCTAAGTTTGATTATTTCCTGCTGTCTACTCCTCTTGAGTGTATTTGCTTTTTTTTTTTTCTTTCTAGAGTTTCAAGCTGCTAGTATATGCTCTCTCCATTTTCTTTTTGGAGACAAATAGAGATATGAGTTTTCCTCTTACCACTGCTTTCATTGTTTCCCCTAAGTTTTGGAATGATGTGTCTTCATTTTCATTTAATTCTAAAAAGTTTTTAATTTCTTTCTTTCTTCTTCCTTGACCAAGTTATCATTGAGTAGAACATTGTTCAGTTTCCATGTGTATGTGTGTTTTCCATTGTTTTTGTTGGAATTTAATACTAGCCTTATCCCATGGTGATCTGATAGGATGCATGGAATTAGTTCAATCTCCCTGTATCTGCTGAGGCTTGTTTTGTGGCCAATTATATGGTCAATTTTGGAGAAGGTACCATGAGGTACTGAAAAAAAAGTATATTCTTTTGCTTTAGGATGAAATATTCTATAAATATCTGTTAGACTCATTTGTTTCATAACCTAGGTGACTTTTACTGTGTCCCTGTTTAGTTTCTTTTTCCATGATCTGTCCATTGCAGAGAGTGGGATATTGAAGGCTCCCACTATTATTGTGTGAGGTGCAATGTGTGCTTTGAGATTTGGCAAATGGTCATCACATATAGTATGTTTCTAATCTTAACCTTAACATAAGCAAGTATTTGAAGTCAAAATGAGCTAATGTTTCTCTATTATTTTCACATTGAAAAGGTTATTAGGTTAGAATCAGATTAATCTTTGAAGAATATTTGTCTACATTAACATAATGAATCCAGACCTGGAAAACAGATCTTGCTATTATTGGAACTAGGATCTAAATTGTATAACCTAGGGCTATTTGAGTTTTATAGCCTGTACTTTATACATCATTACCCTCATGTAATTTCAATTGTACATATTTAAATTATTCTTCTACCTTTTCAAACATTTCTATAGGCAAGCATTTCTTCTTAATTATATATAATTAAACACAGTTTCTTGTTTAGTTGCATTCCTTCGGTAACCCATGTAGATACCAAATTTGGGATTCTTTTTTTCTAAACCTTTGATCAATCTTTTGTCTACCAGCCTACTGCTATTCTCAACCATCAAAACCAACAACAACTGATAATTTATTAGAAGCAAATTGTGAAATAAGGTGGTAGAAATCTGATTTTGAGCCCTCCAGCTGATTCCAATGGCAGTGAAGTTTGATCTGGACTCTATAGACACTTTGTATATTAAGCATACTATGATCTTTTATGCTTACTAATAATTAGTTATTTTTATTGGTATATATTATGTTCTTCCCTGTTCTTGCCTCTTTAGCCCAAATTTTTATGAACAAAGTAGTCAATTGTTAAATCTATAAAATATAAAATAATTAACCTTCATAATATGATCAATTACTATGTGTAGAAGTGAATTCCTAAAGAGAGATTCCTTAGCCTTGAATGTCAGATCAACAACAAGCATTTACATACATGTATGCCCCATTCAGTACTGACATCCTTCCAATAATTTTTTGGTGAAATGAAACCAAACTTAAATTGAAGTTATTTGTTTCTATTTGCTATGTATAGATCAAAACTATCTTCCAGCAGAGTTAATAAATCCTACTAGCATCAGAGTAAACACTTTTTAAGATAACACTATGGTTTTACATTTTTTCCACTTCCTATGGGAAAAGAGAAATTGAATTTCTTGTTTCTATACCCTATTAAACCATAATCCTGGTGGCCTTTTGTACTTACTAAGCATATTTAAATGACCAATAGAGCCCAGCTTTGTCACTTCAGATGACTACTTAATTTAGCACATAAAGCATCTTGTTATATAACCCTTGTGAGAAGGCAGCACTGGAAATGTTCCATTAAAGAAAATTATGATTGGGAAACTTACTCTAATGTATAAAACTCAGCATCAACTAATTTACAGTGGTGGATTAAAACTTCATGAGCCTGAAAGAACATTTTACATCTGAAAATCTAGTTTGTTTAGAAGGTAATTTGATTGCCTTAAATTTGATTCCCCATCTACTTGACAGATGATATATAGTCTTCTTGTATTAAGAATATGTGGCAACATTTGCTGTGAACAGTTCCTCCCAAACTCCTTTCCTGTCCCTATTGTTATCTCCCTTAAAGAATTGCTGTCAAATACAGGTTAAATGTTGCAAAGAACTAACTTTTCAGAAGATATCTCTTAATAGTCACTTTCAGCTCAAATTCTTATGGACATGAAGTACATTTTTATTTTGATAAAGGTGCTCTATGAGAACAAATCTAATTTCAATAATAGATGGTAAAATCATTCCTGCTATCTGTACTTATCCAAAGGTACATAAATACCATTAATGAACAATGTCACAGAATCGCAATTTAGGGCAATACCATAGAGATACAATTTAAGTGCCCTTAATTTGTTTGTTTTATATTTTGATATACTTGGCCAGCTCATTTTATCTGGCCATTTAATCTTGTATGTTTTTGGAAATCAAGTCCATGCGGAAGTTCACATGCTTAGATTCACCAGGCCACCTGTTCTAGCCTGTGAGTTCCTAGGATGCACATAGTAAAATATACTGGCAATGTGCAACATTGCCCATATTTCTATTAAGGCAATGAATCCTGTCCTTAAAGAAAGTGATTACAGCAGTAGGAATTCTCTGGTAGATTTTGGGGGTTGCTTATGTATACTATCATATTATCCAAAAATAGTACTATCTTGACTTTCTCCTTCCAAATTTGTATCCCTTTGATCTCATTTTGTTGTCTGATTGCTCTGGGTAGAACTTCAAGTACTATATTGAATAGATAGAGGGAAACTGGGCAGTCTGATGTTAGTGGGATTGCTTCAAGTGTCTCTTCATTTAGTTTAATGTTGGCTATTGGTTTGTAGTATATTACTTTTATTATGTTTAGGAATGGACCTTGAATTCCTGATCTCTCCAATACTGTTAACCTGAAGGAGTATTGTATTTTGTCAAAAGATTTCAAGCATCTAATGAGATGACCATGTGTTTTTTTTTTCTTTGAGTTTGTTTATATAGTTTATTACATTGACAGATTTCCATATATTGAACCATCCCTGCAACCCTGGGTTGAAGCCTACTTGGTCATTGTGAATGATCGTTTTGATGTGTTGCAAGAATTTTATTGAGTATTTTTGCATTGATATTCATAAGGGAAATTGATCTGAAGTTCACATTGTTTGATTGTGTATTTTAGGTATCAACTTAACTGTGGCTTCATAGAAAGAATTGGGTAGTGTTCCTTCTGTTCCTATTTTATGGAATAGTTTGAAAGCAAAGTGGCTGGATATAATATTAACTCAAAGAAATTAATATCCTTCCTCTACTCAGAGGATAAATGGACTGAGAAAAAAATTAGAGAAATGATACCCTCCACAATAGTCACAAATAATATAAAATACCTTGGTGTGACTCTAAGCAAGTAAAAGATGTTTGACAAGAACTTCAAATCTCTGAAGAAAGAAATCGAAGAAGACCTCAGAAGATGGAAAGATCTCCCATGCTCATGGATTGGCAGGATTAATATAGTAAAAATGGCCATCTTACTGAAAGCAATCTACAGATTCAATGAAATCCCCATCAAAATTTCAACACAATTCTTCACAGAGATAGAAAGAGCAACTCTTAAATTCATTTGGAATAACAAAAAATCCAGGATATCAAAAGTTATTCTCAACAATAAAAGAACTTTTGAGGGAATCACCATCCTTAACCTCAAGCTGTAATACTGAGCAGTAGTGATAACTCTGTCATAGAAGCAGGGGGAGGGAGGATGGGATAAGGGGTTTTGGGTGGGTAGGGGGGACTAGGAAAGGAGATAACATTTGAAATGTAAATAAAGAAAATATTCAGTAAAAAATTGCTAATACTTTAAAGTAAAAATAAGTTAATTAATTAAAAAGGAAGGAAGAAAGAAAGAAAGAAAGAAAGAAAGAAAGAAAGAAAGAAAGAAAGAAAGAAACCAAATGGTATTGGTGCAGCGATAGGAGGTAGATCAAGGGAATAGAATTGAAAACCCAGAAATAAACTCACACACCTATGGTTACTTGATCTTTGACAAAGCAGCCAAAACCAACCAGTGGAAAAAAAAAAGATAGACTTTTCAACAAATGGTTCTAGTTCAACTGGTGATCAACCTGTAGAAGAATGCAAATTGATTCTTATCTCCTTGTACACAGCTCAAGCCCAAGTGGATTGTGAACCATCACATAAAACCAGATATGCTGAGCCAAATATAAGAGAAAGTGGGGAAGATCCTTGAACACAGGGGAAATTTTCCTGAACAGAACACCAATGGCTTTCTTTCTTTAGTGTGGGGGAAGGGAGGGAACTGGGTAGGAAATGTAAAAGGAAGGGGAAGAAGGAAACATGATCAGGTATTGCGAGAGAACAGGACTGAAGCCCTGATGCCAAATAGAAAGAATAAAAACAGACATCCTTGTGAGGTAGAAGGTGGAGGGAGCCTCTAGCATGAACCAGAGACCGGGTAGGTGAGAGACTCTCAGAACTCAAATGCAGGGACCTTAAATGAAATGCCCTATAGTGGGGAGAGAGAAATTGTTGAGTCCACCTCCAGTAAAAAGACAGGGCATCAAGTGGAGGGATCGGGTTGCTATCCCACAATCAAAAACCCTGACCCAAAACTGTTCCTGTCTGAAAGAACTGCAAGAACAAAAATGGAGAAGAGTCTGAAGAAAAAGAAGTCCAAGGCCTGACTATTACTGATGCTATGGTGTGCTTATAAACAGGGACCTATCATGACTGCCTTCTGAAAGGCCCAACAAGCAGCTGAAACACTCAGATGCAGATAATGACAGAAGCTAGTGACTCCTGTGGTTGAATTAGGGAAAAGCTGGAAGAAGCTGATGAGGAGGGTGACCCCATAGGATGACCAGCAGTCTCAACTAACCTGGACCACTGGGATCTTTCAAACACAGGACCACCAATCACGCAGCATACACCAGCTGATATGAGGCCCCTGACACATATACAATGGAGGACTGTTCTGTCTGGACTCAGAGAAGATGTACCTAACCCTCAAGAGACTTGGGGCTCCAGGGAGTGGGGAGGTCAGGTGTGGAGGAGTGGGGAAATCTTAGAGATTGGGGGGGGCATTGGGAGGAGTTATGTGATGTGGAAAAGTTGGAAGGATGACTCGGAGGGTGATAAACTCTGGAGAGTAAAAGTAGATTAAAGAATAAAAAATAAAAGAGTGGCTTATGCTGTAAGATCAACACTCAACAAATAGGACGTCATAATATAGAAAAGCATCTGTAAGGCAAAGGACACTGTCAATAGTACAAAATGACAATCATAGATTGGCAAAATAACTTTACTACCCCTACATCTGATAGAGAGCTAATATACAAAATATACAAAGAACTCAAGAAGTTAGACTTCAGAGAACCAAATAACCCTATTAAAAATGAAGGACACAGATCATCAACTGAGGATTTTTGAGTGGCTGAGAAGCACCTAAAGAAATGTTCAACATCCTTAGTCATCAGGGAAATGCAAGTCAAAACAACCCCGAGATTCCATCGCACACCATTCATAATGGCTAAGATAAAAACTCAAGTGACAGCAGATGCTGGCTAAGATGTGGAGAAAGAGGAATACTCCTTCATTGCTGGTGGGACTGAAAGCTGTTAAAAACCACTTTGGAAATCAATCTGGCAGTTCCTCAGAAAATGTGAAATAGTTCTATCTGAAGACCCAACTATACCACTCCTGGGCATATACCCAAAAAATGTTTCACCATATAACAAGGACACATGCTCCACTAATTTTATAGCAGTCAGAAGCTAGAAGCAACCCAAATGTCCCGCAACAGAAAAATGGATACAGAAAACATGGCATATTTACACAATGGAGTACTATTCAGCTATTAAAAACAATGACATCATGTAATTCACAGGCAAATTAATGGAACTAGAAAATATCATCTTAAGTGAGGTAACTCAGACACAATAGGATATACACACATGATATGTACTCACTGATAATTGGATATTAGCCCAAATGCTCAGAATACCCAGGATATAACCCACAAACTACATGGAGCTTAAGAAGGAAGGCCAAAGTGTGGATGCATTAATCCTAAATAGAAGGGGCAACAAAATTATCACAGAAAGTAGAGGAGGGGATTACAGTTTACCTAGAAGCTCAGGGAGAAGGAAGTTTTAAAAAACAAAAATGAAGATGAAAATGAAAAGGAAAAAAAAAACATTGAGTGCAGAAAGAATGATCGCTGGGAGGTGGTGGCACATACCTTTAATCTCAGCACTTGGGAGGCAGAGGTAGGTGGATTTCTGAGTTCGAGGCCA
Source organism: Mastomys coucha (assembly GCF_008632895.1). Lineage (NCBI taxonomy): Eukaryota > Metazoa > Chordata > Mammalia > Rodentia > Muridae > Mastomys > Mastomys coucha. Next base: position 42,126,243 of record NW_022196897.1, read on the forward strand.
GCCTGGTCTACAGAGTGAGTTCCAGGACAGCCAAGGCTACTTAGAGAAAACCTGTCTCAAAAACAAAACAAAACAAACAAAGCAGAAAGAATGATCAACATCTCTTCACTCAGCTGTGAGAAAATAATAAGGGTCAGGGAAAACAGAGAGCCTGAAAGAAACACATGCATGAGAATAACTCTGCGTTTACAACCCCATAGGAAGAACAACAATATCAACCAACCAGATGCCCCCAGAGCTCCTAAGGACTGTACCGTCAACCAATGAGTACACGTGGAGCGACCCATGGATGAAGCCATATGTAGCAGAGGATGGTCTTGTCAGGCATCAATGGGAGGAGAGGCCCTTAGCACTGTGAAGACTTGATGTCCCAGTGTAGGGGAATGCGAGGGCAGGGAAGCAGGAGTGGGTGGGGAGTGGGATGAGGGAACACCCTCATAGAAGCAGGGGGAGAGAGGATGGAATAGGGGGATGGGGAGAACTGGGAAAGGGGATAACATTTGAAATGTAAATAAAGAAAATATCCAATAAAAAGAAAGAAAAAAGAAATGTAAATATGTAAAATATCCAACAAAAGGGAAAAAAAAGAAAGAAAGAAAGAAAATTTTAAACCCAATCTGGGTTTTCTACCCTGCCTTTGACCATTTAGTTCATGGATAAAAGACACACGCCACCTTTATTTTTACAATAAGTCATAATCAACAGTAGAAATGAGAAGGCATCTACCCTCTATGCTATTAAAATATATTTGCTATTGATAACCCTGAGTTATTACTTCCTAAGTTTCATCTGGGCTTCTCTTTACTCCAATTGGCCAGCCCTTGGAGCCATGTTTCCTTGATTCCTAACCCATGGCTAAGTTACCTTCCTTCTTATTGTTCTTCTCTGTCTTGTGGTTCTCCTCAGACCTCCAAACTCAGGAACCCTAAACTCTACCTGTATTTCTTATGCCAAGCTATTGGCTGTCAGCATCTTTATTCACCACTCAAAATTAACTTAGGGCAAGGTACTGGAGAATTGCACTTAGCATTATAATATACAGCAAAAGACCAAACCTCAACAGTTGGATTTGAATCCAGTCAAATTTTAATACCTTCCTCCATTCCTGGAGAGGAATGATATCATCTTTTTTTTTTCTGTAATAATTGTGTTTCCAATTTTAGCCAAAAAAGAAGTAAAAACAAGAAATAATATTGTAACTGGATACTCTCATTTATTAATATGCACAACAAAGAAAAAAATTGAAGGATCTTTCCTTTTAAACTATACGGGTTTTAAATACTCTTTATAACATTCTATTATAACAGTATGCCTTACTTTGTTAGTAAGGTAAACTTACTAAAATGGGGTATTTCTCAGTTTGTATCCCATTTTTAATAGGGTTATTTGGTTCTCTGGAGTCTAACTTCTTAAGTTCCTTGTATGTATTAGATATTACCCCTCTATGAGATGTTGGATTGGTCAAAATCTTTTCTCAATCTGTTGGTTGCCATTTTGTCCTATTGACAGTGTCCTTTGTCTTACAGAAAGGTTTGCAATTTTATGAGGTCCCTTTTGTCATTTTTTGATCTTAGAGCATAAGCTATTGGTGTTCTGTTCAGGAAAATTTCCCCATGCCCATGTGCTCCAGGCCCATCCCCACTTTCTTTTCTATTAATTTCAGTATATCTGGTTTTATGTGGAGGTCCTTGTTCCACTTGGACTTGAGCTTCGTACAAAGAGATAAGAATGGATCAATTTGCATTCTTCTACATGCTAACTGCCAGCTGAGCCAGCACCATTTGTTGAAAATACTATCTTTTTTCCATTGGACGATTTTCGCTCCTTTGTCAAAGATCAATTGACCATAGGTGTGTGGATCCATTTCTGCATCTTCAATTATATTCCACTAATCTACCTGCCTGTCACTGTACTAATACCATGCAGTTTTTATCACAATTGCTCTGTAGTACAACTTATGTTTTTTTTGGTTTTTGTTTGGGGGGAGGGGAAACTGGGAAAGGAGAAATCATATGACAAGTAGTAAAGAAAATATCTAATAAAAATAAATAAATAAATCTTTAAAAAAATTAAAATTCCCTACATTCATATTGATTGTATTTTCGCTTTCTGGTATTGAACAATTTTATTTATTTCCTTCAGCTGTTTGTGTTTTCTTGGATTTCTCTAAAGAAATTATTAATTTCCTCTTTAATGAACTTTATCCTTTTCATACAGTTAGTTTTAAGATATTATTTCTTGTGCTTCAGCTTTGTTGGAATATTTGACACCTGCTGTGGTACTAAGTGCCAATTTCTGCATTTGTCTTTGCAGGGTGGACGTTTTGTTCCTTGTTTTATGATTCCTCCCTGGATTTTCAGAAACTGTCATGGCTGTGTATTGCCTGTTTTCCTGACCTGTTCAGCTGGTGTGTTCACAGGGAATGCCTGTTTATGTTGGAGGATAGATAACTGGGATAAGTTAGCAAAAGCAATGCTTTAAGAGATGGTTTTATGATTCATTTGGGATGGAGTCACAGAGGAAAGGGAGACCAGAGCAAATATCCTGCTACAGACCTGGAGATAAAACAGTAGTAGGAGATGGTCAATTTCAAGAACAGCAAAACAGGTCTGGGACACCCTTCAGCTTATTTGCTCCCCTGGGAAGAGAGGCCTTTGGGTTATCAGTGGGTACCTGCTGGAGTTGAGGTCTGGGACAAAGCAACAAATGAATGGAGATGGAAGCAGTGGTTGGAGGCAAGGGAGGCTCTCTAGGGTTTTCTGCTCTTGATCTGGGGATGAGCCTAGGGGATTGGAGCTTGGGTAACAAAGAGAGAAGAGAACATCTACAGGCAACCTATTTGGTTTGCTGGCATTCATGGCCTATCTGCTAGCAGGGAAGGCCTGCTGGAGTTGGGGCTGTGAAAAAAACAATGAAAAGGGGGAGGAATGTTAAAAAGGGATGACCTATGGGATTCTTAGGAGAAGTGAGCAGGGGTGAGGGGTGACATGGAAGATTGCCAATGGTATTCTGCTGCAGAGGTTGGAGAGACTGGGGAATTGGAGCAGGGAAAACAGAGAGAAGAGAAAGTCTGCAGGCAGCCTACCTGGCTTTCTCCAGATTTCTTTTTCTAGCCTTTTTTTTTTTTTTTCTTGTTTTTTTGAGACAGGGTTTCTCTGTATAGCCCTGGCTGTCCTGGAACTCACTCTGTAGACCAGGCTGGCCTCGAACTCAGAAATCCACCTGCTTCTGCCTCCCAAGTGCTGGGATTAAAGGCATGCGCCACCACAGCCCGGCATTTTTTCTAGCCTTTTAAAAGCAGAATTAATCACTCCATTTTCAGTGTTCTGAATGTTTCCCTAAAACTGGATTTTAAAAGCCACAGGGCTTTAGTATGATTAGTTCTTGAGTCTTCTCCTTACATAAGAGGAATTTCAGGGTCTTTCTTTTCTTCTGGCCAAGCTTTTCCAGCTCAGTATCTGTGACTTGATGATGCTAGTGTAGTATTTAACTTTTACACACATGGGGGCTTGTAATATTTCCTTCAGACCCTGTAGATTTGATTAGTTTATAAAAATTGAAGGGAGGAAGGCATGAAACCTTACACAGAACAAAGAATAACCATGAGCTTAGCTTTCAGAGACCTTTGTAAAAATGGACTGATGTCGCACTGCTTCTACATAGTACTGAAGCAAACAGGAACTTTTTACTTATGTTGGCATTGCACTGTTTTTATGCATGAATATATATTGAAAGAAAAATGGGAAGGGTAAGTTTCTCCTAGCTGAATATCCTTGGTGTTTTGCAGTATAAGGTCTCAGCTATAAAATAAGAAGCTGGTCTGTGAGAGACAAGTAGGTTTAATTTGACTAGAAAACAGAAAAATTCACACTCTCTGAAGTTATGGGAAAGAAAAGAAGAACATTTGAAGTACTAGAAAAAAAGTAATGCCTGTAGAATTTTCTATGACATCATCTTAGATATTTAGAGAGCTAAAGAATGAAAAGTCCTAGATAAAAAATATTCAAATAATTTGACAATTAGTTTGAGTCATAAAGAGATATTTGTAAATAACAATTCTTGCTATTGGTTCTTAATTCACTCATTGTTTTTCCTTTAATAAATGTGAAACAAGGAATCATACTGCTAATCCTCATTCTGTAATTTATAGAAGTGAGTACCCCCAGTAAACAATCAAGTGTAATGAAACTGAATATGAAGAAAGAATGACAAAACATAGGAAAGATTTCAACTGTAATTTCACAAAGTCAGAGGAGTCTTTTGAATTCATTGACTTCTCAGATGAATAGAAGTTAACCTCCAAAAATAGTCAGGGAAACATAGTTTTTTGATGGAAAACCACAGCTTATGCCTGCAGAGAATTAGGAGTGAGTATGAAGCTGTCGAAGACCTAAGAAGAAAAATAATTCAATTGGAAGAGTTTAGCACCAGCATGGGTTCTAAAAGGCAATTACTTGCCAGTAAAGGACATAAATGGAGATTGAATCACTTCAGCCCTTAGACACAACAAAAAAAATCACAGTAGGGAGATAATTGGAGACTGCACTATGGGTTTCTGTAAACCAAACATAAACTTTGGTTGCTATGAATACATGTTTAGTGATCATGGAGAGAAACATGAAAAGCATAGAGCTATTTTACAGGTAGAAACAATAACATATAGTGACAACTTGAAACTTCAATTAAGGAGACCGGGGTTTGATGGCATAAGATGATAGTTCCTGGTGCAAGCTAAAAGATGTATGTATTACTGTTCCTTTTACTGCAGTGATACATCATCCTGCTACACACACACACAGGTTTAATATTTTGGTCTCTGATGGTAGGCAACATAAATTTGAAATCATATGAGTTATTCCCCATTGCTTGCTGAGCTGTATTTAAAGGTTATTATATTTTTCTGTATTGAGAAATATTTTATTTTCAATTCTGTTAAAAGTTGCTGATTGTGTGTGTATTTGTGTGTGTTTGTATACATCATTGAATGATCCTTCTTGGAGTGATCAGAATCATAAGGAACTTATGGTGTGTGAAATCCTCCATCAGGTAAAAAGAAGAGTTATCAATATAATAGAAAATGTGGATTCAACAATTTTTGAGATTAGTTTAAGGACTCAACTTCCTAATAGTGATATAAAAAAAAAATCTTTATTGTGATGAATGGATTCAAACAAGAATCCTACAGAATGTTATTTGTAAGGAGATAGAACTGAAATTTTAAGCACCCCATGAACAAGAATAGAAATGTCCATGAGGAAAAATAGCAATGGGAGATCAACAGCAATACAAATGGCTGGCTGTGTGACTGACAGCCTGGGCATAATGAAGTCAGCTGCCTGTGAAGCTCTGAAAGTTGCTGCTATTGTGCAAGTAGCCCCTCTAGTATTATCTCCCACTATTAGAAACTGAGCAAAGATGTTAGGTTATTTTCCTTTGTGAAAACAAAGGCAACTTTGAAATCAAGCATTAGCTCTCACTTGCAGAATTGGCAATATAGCTCATTTTCTCCTCTATCAGAAGAAATATTTGTCATTTTAATTTGTCTAAGAGGATGGATAAGGTGCTAATTGCTTTTACAATAGCTGGAGTTGCTCACTTTGGACTAGTATTAGTCATTGCCCAACAAGGCCAATTCAAAACATTTCTACATTTCTTTCATAGCTAAACAGAGGTATAGAGTGGGTTTTTTGTTGTTGTTGTTGTTGTTGTTGGGGTAAGAATGTTCAGATTTAATATATCGTGACATTCTAGTAGAATTAGGCAATGCTTTAGAAATCCACATCTGCATAGTAGAACATCACAAAGTTTTTGCTTTCATCAGTGATTTTTGTCTCCAAATAAAAATTAGCAATATTTCAGTTCAATTATTTGAATGCAGCTTATTTTCAAATATAAAAAAATGTTTAGATAAAGCAGAACATATTTAGTGATAAAGGATCATTTACATACAAAATTGTTTTATTTCTTTACCAATGATAAATACTTTCTTTCTTATAAGAAGAATATTTCTCTATGCAAAAAAAATGAGAAAAAATATGATATAAGAGCCAATGAAAAATAACTTTATACTCATGCCAGTTAAAAAAATTTTTAAAATGCATGTATTCCCCTAGTTTCTGAAGAAAAAGAGTTATTCAACTTATATACCTTGAGCATTTTTCTTGACAATATAACTATTACAACTGCATAATTTTCTATTCTAAAATTAATTAAAATTATTTACCTAATGCTGATTGTTGATATTCCAGGACATTGGTATAAAAGACCAATGTATGCTTTGAAAATAAAAATTGTCATATCCTTAGTATAAATCATAGTAGTAAGTGATAAAAATAAAGTGTGTGGGGTTAATCTGACCAAAATGTCAAGTGTTAAGGTGTTGTTTAAGCAGCCATGTTGTCATGGATGTAGTTCCCTGTTGTTGTAGAAAGCACAATTTCACAATAGAACGTTTGGTCTTCAGGATATTATACTCTTTCTATTCTCTCTTCCATGATTTCTCTGAGTCTTGATTTATATTGTAGATATATTAACCGGGGATGGGTATGCCAAGGTCAGTTATTCCCCATATTTTGGCTAGTTGAAAATTTTGTGTAATGTTTTTCTTCTGATGCAGAAAAAAGGTTCTTTGGTGATAGTGATATCTACACTTACCTATATGTATAAAATAAGAAGTTAGAATGAAGTTAGGGACCGTATTGGTTTTAAAAAAAATTGTAGTAGAAGATTCTCCTCTAAGTTCTATGACTTCATCAATCATATGCATTTGGCTAGTTTTCTAGTACAAGGTTTGTTTTCATTCTGTCAAGTAAGCTTTGAATCTCATTAGACAGCTGTGCCACTATTACACTTTAAGGAATGTTTGCTATAGTGCTGATTATTGTGGTTCACAGGCATCACAGCTAAGTAGGTATGCTGTTTGCTTCCCTTCCTTTCCAGCTTGTAAAGTACCTTGCATTATTATAATTAGTCTTCAGAGAGAAGGCTTTCAGGTCAGCTACAGCTCAAATCCAGACCATACTGTGTCTAAAATATTTGGTGTCTCAGCTACTTGGTCTTATGTTCAATTTTTGGGAGCCAAAAGTACAGAAGCAACAGTTATAGTGTTTTGGGGAGTTTTGTGATATCCCCTGACCAACAATTTACAAGTTTTTCTATGCCTGGTTCTTGAGATTTTTGTTAGTCTAGGATTGGAATAAGACGTATTTTCACACCCAATACTATACTATAACTTCACTTAAGTATATATACATATAAAATTATATGTATATTATAAATAATGTAACTAAGTATAAAATAATGATTTTCTATATTGTTTTAGAGCCATCCTTAAGTTTTTATATCTCTGAGCATGGTGATACATGCATGTAGTAACAGTGCTCCAGAAGTTTATAAAAGAAGTTACCTTGAGATCAGGTTTGAGGCCAGCCTGGATAACCAACTAAGCTTTGACTTAAATAAAATAAACTAAAACTGTTAGTTTGAGGAACTCAATGGGCTTTTTACATGCACACTACAAAGGAAATGCACAGCAATTCTAAGAGCCACTTTCAGACCATGGACTTTTTTGGTAATTGGTTTTATGCCACTCATAGAACTTCATTCTTTCGGCAGTGAAGGTAGTGAGCAGACAAGATAGATCATTTCTTTTCAAATGTGGTTTTCTTAAGGGATGCTTTTAGAATTTAATTTTCAGTTCAGATATCCCTTTATCTAAGCAAACAATAGGAACACAAATCTTTTGGATATAATTATAAGATGAAATTGAAAATTATCCAATTTATTTTATGATTAGAGGTACCTGGAAGAATTATAATCATAGCTAAGCACATTTTTTTTTTACTGTTAATGTTTCTGTTGTTAGTAAGGAGAACTGCAATGAAATTATTTCTAATTAATGTAGTGTCTCTTTTGTTACAGGGCTTTGGTATTGCAAAAATGTAACTGAACTGGTTAAAAATCTGTAAAAAGCATAACAATTTTCTCAGAATGTTGAGTTAATTTTCTGATCTAACATTCTGAATATCACTTAAGCAAAATTAAATATCCTTATGTAATTATTAACTAAAGAGTACAATTTTATATATTTAGAATTTTTGTTTTAAAAAACATGTCATTGTTAAGTGATTCTGATATGCTTGTCAAACTGCAGTAGCTCCTATCAATAAATATTTTGAGTTAAAAGTTGAGAGCAATGTTCAAAGTTAATTTCCACAATTTTACAATGAAAAGTTGTGAGGGACACTGACATAAGTTAAGGATGAAAAGATGCTGTAGTATCACTCCAGATAATTTTAAAATGGTTTTGCTGATAACAAAGTAATACATGTTCAGAGTAGAAACTTCAAAAAAAATATTATGAAAGATAGATTGCTTTTGTTGTAAATTGTGATCAAGAAAGAAGAGGGATAAAGCAAGGTTTCTAGTTACAGTAATACTTGTTTTAAGAAAGAGATGACAGCAACACTAAAAAAATTTTATTTCATTTTACTTATATACTGGGTTATAGTTTAACTTCTTCAATTTTGGATTTTTAAAACTTAAAATAAAATATTTAGAGCATCTATAAGCCTACTTTATTCATTCCAAGGTTTAGACTATTGTATGAATATTCAAATGCATATTTTATTAAACTTTAGAGGTATAAATTTGATGTTTTCCTTTGAACATTGTATAATACATATCTCATGTATAGTTTATATAATATATTTTTATCTTCAAAATCACACAATTCTATATGTATTAGACAGCTTAGCTAGTTAGTGTTTTTGGTTTTTGTTTCTTTTTCCTTAATCACAACCTAAGTTAAATAATCCTATAATGCTTTAAGTATTACCAAAGTATCCTATTTAAAATCTGTACCTAATTAAACTCAGAATAACTATTTTAAAATTGTGGACGATTGCATAGGTTAAAAAGTCTCACCTTACTTTCATTAGTTCACCAAAATTGGTGTCATCTTCATGTTTCCAAAAGAAAAATGCCTGAGGCTTGTTAGCTCAGACATAGTAAAGACAGCCTTGGAAATGACTATTCAGGAAGCAGAAAGCTCTAAGCTCTGGAGACATCATATACCATATGCAAGAGCACATGGAAAAACAGGAAGTTAAGTCAGGAAGCAGAATGTATAGAAATGAGGAATTAGAAGGGTAGGTGGGACAGTGTAGGATTATCTACAACATAAGAGCTGACCTAGTTGTCAGTTGTTAGCGTGGAGGACTTAGAATACAAGCAGTGGCTTAGGCTTAAGAGTGCTACAGAGAAAGTAAGCAATGATGTAAATTGTGATTGACTGATATCCATTTGAAATATAAGCTTTCTTTAGAAGTGCTGTGCCTACACATAAATTAGCTTGAGATTATAAATACCTTGTATCTCAAATTATATCTCAGAAAATAAATATATATGGGTAATGGAATGAAATATGAAAATACAAAATAAGATAATCATGAAAAGCATTTTTAATTCAATTTTTGGCAAATATTTCCTGAAATTGTGTGAGATAGTCTGAGAAAAACTAGGACACAACAACAACAGGTAACAACAAAAATGTTCCGTTGTTCAGTGGCCTGTCTTTGAGCTCTTCAGATTTTTGATTTTTCTTAGTACATATGCTTTGAGTTTTATGCACCCATCTTTAACTGGGATCTTCACTAATCTTCATCCCTTCCAAATACCCACTTATTTATACACCACATATTTATTCTCTCAACACACTTAATGGTAACAGTTTAGCTCTTAATGTGATTTTGCAATGAGTTTTCTTGTTGACCTCAATCAATTTCATAAAATGGTTTCTTAATTCACTTCTTTTTTATTATCCTTTTTGTGACCTTATGTACTTTGTTGTATGGTAATGGCAAATCTAAATCTTTTCCCAAGACTCTTAGTTTTTTCCTTCTGTCATAGTTGAAGAAAAAATGATTGGTCTATCAAACTAGACTCAAAACTAGCTCTTACTTGAATTTAGGCTTGAAAATTCATGAGAGAAAAGTAAATATGGGACTATGATTGACTTTCCTTCTTAACCTAAAATGATTAGTAAAATTATATATGCCAAACCTTTGTGATGATCTCATATTAAATGACAGTTCACAATATAGCCTCCAAATGTTCAAGAGATTTTATACTCATGAATCTAAGATGATAGATCTAGGTATCTCTATGTCTGATTATGTCTCTCTGTCCTCTAGGAATGTTTGTTTCAAATTATGTATTAGGTATATATGCAAAATATGTATATATACTTTTAATAAGCAACATAGTTATGTTTTAATTTTATTTTAGTCATAAAATATTAAACTCTGTGACCTTTGCTCTCAGGTCACACCCAGATCTTATGACACCCCAACAACAGTTTTACTGTTCTTTGTTATTACTTATTCTTCCACCAAACTGCAGGATCCATTTGTACTCTTCCACCCTTAGTAGTTTTATGTTGCCATGTTCTATTGTCTTTTCCTCCCACCTTTCTGTAAAACTCTTGTTTCTCTAGCATGGTCTCTTTTCTAGTGCCATAAGTAGTATCCTCTTTTATTTCCACATATTTATACAAATATAAGAATTAAAAACAAAACTCTGCTTGTGCCAGAAAACATATGTTGTCTTTCTTGCTCTGAACCAGTGGACTTCATATAACTGGAAGTTCTCTTTGGGAAAGAGTCTCACTATACAAGCCAAGCTGGCCTCAAATTACTTTGTAGCTCAGCTGACCTAAAATTTGTATAAATTCTTCATCCACGTCTGAAGTGCTAGGACAAGCATGAAGTACTATATCCAACTGTCCTCCAATTGTTAATTTGAAAAACAGAATATTTAAGCTACTGTTTTCCATTTTTATGATGGACAATTTAACTAGCATAACCTTTTGTCTCCAATTTAGAGACTTAGAATATAAGAGTGAAGAAGTTGAATAAGTTTATGCAACACTGATTCAGATTATTCTATATTTCAAGCCTTTTTACTCTACTTGAAATACTGCTATATGAAATACAGCCTGGTCATTTAAGAGAGGATCAAGACGTACATAGTACCTAATGAATTTCTTTTTACAAATACAGTATTAAATAACTGTTACAGTTCTCAGAAAACTAGAACTATTTATTGGCAGGGGTAAGGGTAAGAAGTAGAGTTGTAAAGTATATAGATTATTTATAAATTCCAGATACAACATAATATAGGATTTGATTTTAATATGTTGTTCAAATTTAATATGCTGTTAAAATGAAGTGACAAATGACAAGTAACAAAATGTAATGTTCAATCCAGGCTGAACATAGACAGTTTACCATTTTGGAGAAAAATAGTACTTGACCTCAAACATGGTAGAGTATATGGCTAGCACTTTCATTAAATCGATATACCGGAGTAGTTAGTGCCAAACTCTTAAATTCTGGTGAAATGAATCAATATCCCACAGACATACTCTTGCCTAGGGTGCTATTGTTGAATCTGGAAAACAGTGTCTAATCTGCAGGGACCTTGTTGTTGCACCTTAGAAGTCCTAGGCCTCCTAGATTACCTCACATTACATTCACAGCTCCCACAGAGAAGTGCACAGGGAATCAAGATCATTCCTCATTACCGAAATAATTAGAAAAGGATAGGACTCCTCTCAGGGATTTTAGGTGCATTAAATTAGATAATAGGTTATGAAAATATTTTGAAAAACAAAATTTTATGGGTGATTTGGGATAGGAAGATAGCTGCCCTGACTGTTTTTATGGCAGCTAATGGAACCCCTGAGAAAGATGCTTTGCCTTTTGAGAACATACGTGATCTTGTCACTTGAGTCTATTTATAGACAAAATATTTCAGTGAGTATTACCTCAGTGACTTGGCAATAAAGAGAAATATCCAAATCTATACTATTTTCTCCATCCCTGTTAGTCTAATGCTACAACCAGATAGAATATGGTTTTGGACGAATTTTTATATGTTGTCTCAATTTACAAATCTCTTTTTAAAAGTTCTCTTTTTAAAGCACAAAAGATTTGTTTGAGAATTGCATAATCACATCAGGCAAATTTTAAAAATTTAAAGGAAATTCGCTGCATTTCTGCATGGCTTGTACATGAAGGGATTTCTTGCTCACCAACTGTCCAGACAGAGATCTTTCCCAAGCCGGTATGCTGCTGTTACTGTCATCCTTTTATCTTTGGACTAACAAATTATATTCTGACAGTGTGAAAGGACATCTGATTGTTTTTCCAGAAACAGCCATAAGCTGACATCAGTGTGTTTATAGAGAATAAAAGAAAACTAGTGACAATATTAGTTTGACATTGTGGGAGAAATTTTCAGGAATATATATATATATACATATACATATATATATTCAAATATATTATTCTATTTAATCTAGAAAAATGTGTCTTGGAAGTATTAAGTCTATTATTTCATATGCAGAATCCAGCTTAAAATGATGAAAAAATGCCTATGGCTACATAATTCAAAAGCCATGTCAAGTCTGGGAATGTGACTCGGTGGTAGGGCATTTGCCTAATGTGCAGGCCCAGGTTTTAGTTGTCTGCAGTATAACTTGAAAATGCACAATAATCTGTACCCTGGGATCAGAAAATCACACGTTGATATGATTGTTAAAAATAAGCAACTACACAAAAATAATTCACATTGTGGTTTAATGATGTGCCATGTTGTATGAGTTGAGTGTTTTCCTCCCAGAACAAATAGACATGTTTAGAGAAGTTTTTTGCTCAATAGAATATATTGTACTAATGAAACTGTTCCTTACATTGTTCAGTATGGTAGCTCCTAGCTAGGTGATATTATGGGATATTTTTGAGTGTCCTGAGAACAATGTAGTCACTGGAATTTTATTTCTTTTATTTTGATAATAAATTAAATTTAAATGTATCTTATCTTCACTAATCTAGAATAAAGAGAGGACATAACCACTGGAACTGACACATCCTAAAACAAAATTTCTTCTGGGGACTCCTGAGGGATGCTTGAGTAACACACGTTCCCTCAAATTATGAAACTTAGTATCTGCTGACAACATTATCTACCCTACCTTGGAGAGTCTCAGATCCCTTTTACCTATTAACTGAATCTCAGGCAAGTATCTCCTTCTACTATGAAGACTTTCAATTCAGAATTAGAGTCAGTTTTTTACTTCTTTAACAATCTGTGGGACCATTTAACATTTATTCAGAGATATGAAACAGGAAAAGTGTAAGAAATCTCCATTTGTACTAGTTTTCACTCATTTTGCCATCTATTTCAACTAAATTAACCTAAACATCCAGGCAATACAAACTGTCATATAATTTACAGTGGCATATCTTTCTTTACTGTTTATACTTTTAGAACTAGATCCAGTTGAACATAATGGAAAAATGTAAATATAGAGATACTTTTTAAATATTACTCATTCCATTCATTTACATCTCAAATGATATTCCACATTCTAGTTATCCGCCCCACTAACTCCCATCCCATGATACCCTACTTTTCAGTTAGACCTCCATCAAGCCCCACATTCCATATCTGCCCTCCCCACTGTACTTTGCCTGTATGAGAGTGCTCCCCCACCTACCCAAACTCTCATGCTCCACCACTCCAGAATCCCCCTACATTGGGGCATCAAACCTCCCAAAGACCAAGAGTCTCACCTCCCATTGCAGTCAGGCAAGGCCATCTTCTGCTACATATGTATCTTGAGCCATGGATTGATCCCTCCAGGTGCACTCTGTGCTTGGTGGTCTAAACTCTGGGAGTGCTGGGTGGTCAGGCCAGCCTATGTTGTTCTTCCAATGGGGTTAAAATCTCCCTCCTCTCCTCCTGTCCTTCAGTCAGCTCCCCTACCTGTTTTCCTGAGCTCAGACTGATGGTTAGCTCCAAGCATCTACATCTGCATTGGTCAGTTCCTGGCCTGACCTCCCAAGGAACAATCATACTAGGCTCCTGTCAGCAAGCGCCTCTTGACCACTGCAACAGTGTTGGGTTCAATGTCTGCAGACTTGATGGATCCCCAGGTGGGGGCAATCTCTGGTTGGCCCTTCCTTCAGTCTTTGTTCTATTTTTTTGTACTAGTTATTCCTTTGGACTGGAAAATTTCTAGGTTAAAAATTTTGAGATGGGTGAGTGGCCCCATCTCTCAACCAGGGGCCATGCCTATATGCTGGAGGTAGTCTCAAGAGGTTCTATCCCCCCTTCTCCATACAGTTTAGCTAAATTCATCCACGTTGGATCCCATTAGCCTCACATTTCCCGGTATCTGGGACTGTCCATTGGCTATCCCCAGGTCCTCATCCCCCTGCTATATATTTTTGTTTAATTTTCTAACTCTCTGTATCTCTTTTACATCTCCTCTAGTTCCTGATACTGACCCCCTTATTCCTCTCCCTTCTCACTCCCAGCACCCCCTCTTCCTCAACCTCCCATAATTGTTCTGTTCCCCCCCTCAATGCAGGACTGAAACATCCACACTCTGGTCTTCCTTTCTTCTATGCTCCATATGATTTATGGGTTGTATCATGGGCATTGTGAGCTTTTTGGCTAATATACACTTATTAGTGAGTACATACCATGTGTGTTCTTTTGTGTTTGGCTTACCTCACTCAGGATGATATTTATAAACAAATTCTAAGAAAAAATACCACATGATCATCTCATTAGATGCTAAAAAATCTTTGAAAAATACAACACCCTTTCATGTTAAAAGTATTGAAGAGATCAGGAATTCAAAGTGCATAACTAAATATAATAAAATGAATATACAGCAAATCAGTACCCAATATCAAACTAAATAGAGAGAATCTCAAAGCAATCCCATTAAAATCAGGGACAAGGCAAGGCTGCTCACTCTTTATTTATTTATTCAATATAATACTCAAAGTTCTAGTCAGAGCTATTAGACAACAAAAAGAGATCAAAGGGATGCAAGTTGGGAGGGAGGAAGTCAAGATATCACTGTTTTCAGGTGATATGATAATATACATAACCAACCCCCAAAATTCTACCAGAGAACTTCTACAGCTGATAAACAACTTCAGAAAAGTGGCTAGATATAAAATTAACTCATACAAATCAGTAGCCTTCCTCTATTCAAAGTATAAAAGGGCTAAGAAACAACTTATGTAAATACCCTTTACAATAGCTATAAATAATATAAAATATCTTGGTGTGATTCTTACCAAGCAAGTGAAAGATATGTATGACAAGAACTTCAAATCCCTGAAGAAAAGGAAGAAGACTTCAGAAAATGGAAAGATCTCTCATGCTCATGGATTGGCAAGATTAATATAGTAATAATTGCCATTTTGCCAAACATGATCTACTGATTCAATATAATCCCCATCAAAATTCCAACTCAGTTTTTCATAGAGTTAGGAAGGACAATTCTCAAATTAATTTGAACAACAAAAAACTAGGATAGCAAAAATTATTCACAACAATAAAAGAACTTCTGTGGGAATCACCATCCCTCACTCACCTCAAACTGTACTATAGAGCAATAGTGATAAAAACTGCATGGTATTGATACAGAGGCAGGTGAGTAAATCAATGGAATAGAATTGAAGACCCAGAAGTGAACCCACTTATGGTCACTTTCTCTTTGACAAAGGAGCCAAAACCATCCTGTCGGAAAAAGACAACATTTTCTACAAATGGTTGCATGTAGAAAAATGCAAACTGATCCATTCTTATCTCCTTGTACAAAGCTCAAGCCCAAGTGGATCAAGGACCTCCACATAAAACCACATATGCTAAATCTAATAGAAGAGAAATTGGGGAAGAGCCTCGAATATTTGGGCACAAGGAAAATATTCCTGAACAGAAAACCAGTGGCTTATGCTCTAAGATCAACAGTAGACAAATGAGACCTCATAAAATTGCAAAGTTTCTGTAAAGCAAAGGACACTGTCAATTGGACAAAATAGCAACCCACAGATTTGGAAAAGATCTTTACCAACCCTACATCTGATAGAGGGCTAATATCCAAAATATACAAAGAACACAAGAGGGTACACTCCAGAGAACCAATAATCCTATTAAAAATTGGAGTACAGAGCTAAATAGAGAATTTTCAACTGAGGAATCTCAAATGGCTGAGAAGCACTTAGAAAAATGTCCAACATCCTTGGTTATCAGTAAAATGCAAATCAAAATGACCCTGAGATTCTACCTCACACCAATCAGTATAGCTAAGATCAAAAATGCAGGTGACAGCAAATGTTGGTGAGGATGTGGAGAAAGAGGAACACTCCTTCATTGCTGGTGGGAATTCAAGCTGGTACAACCACTCTGGAAATCAGTTTAGCAATTCCTCTGGAAATTGGAAATAGTTCTACCTGGGGACCCAGCTATACCAATCCTAGGCATATAACTCCAACATATAACAAGGACACATGCTTCATAGGAGCCTTATTTATAATAGCCAGAAGCTGGAAACAACCCAGATGTCCCTCAACAGAAGAATGGATACAGAAAATGTGGTACATATACACAATAGAGTACTATACAGCCATTAAAATAATGACTTCATGAGAAACTTTTTTTTTAAAATCTGCAGGAAGATTTATGAAATCATAATTCCTTTCGTTGCCAGAAACCCCATTTGTAAAAGTAAATGATATGTGTTTTACAAAATTACTAATGACATAAAATTGTATCAATCTGTTACTTTTATTAATAAAGCTAAAGCATCAATTAAAATAGTATAAAAATAGAATTTTTGTATTTACCATCTATCCTTTTTCTAACAGTTTTAAGGCAACTTGTAAAAGGAAGTATTCAACTGGGAGATTTATTACAGTTTCAGAGGCTGAGTCCAAGATCATTATGACAGGAAGCAGAGCAGCAAGTCTTCAAGCACAGAACTAGACCAGTACTTGAGATTACATCTAGTACACAAGCAATAGTCACCAGGGTCGGGGTGGGGGATGGTGATAGAAATGAAGACAAGAAAGAGAATGGGCTTTGGGGAAGCTTTTAAAACCTCAAAGCACAACCTCAGTAACACATTTCTTTCCACAAAAGCCATACCTCTTACTTCTTCCCAGTACAGTTCAACCAACTAGGGACCAATCTTTAGCCTATTAGTGTGATTTTTTTTTATCAAACCACTACAATAACCTTAGTAATATATAATATATTCACTTGTAATATTACATTTACAAGCTGCTTTATGATTTAGTGCTACACAGTGTCTATTTTATTTCCTAGACTTTGTTGAGATATCTATGCAACTTATATTTTTGAGAAATATTCTTTAAAAATGATGTTACATACAGCAAATAACATACTATGTACAGTAAATAAATAAAATAAATATGATTGTATAAACAAGCAGATAATTCTCTAGTTTTGCTTTGCCTATTTATTAGTACCTTTGAATATTCCTCACCAATTTGTTTGATCTCTATGAAAAAAGATGGTTCTTAGATGTGCATAAGTACTAAAATACAAAACATGTCCCATTCTTTCATGAAAACTTTCTCAAATATTTTATACCAACTATTTCAATACATAATTATTTAGTTGGAATTTTTAATTAAAGTTATAGAAACTTACTCATAGAATTTTAAATTTAAAGAAATACTTTCTGGTTCTTTGATTTGTGTTTCTCCTCTTTCCTCCATTTCTATTATTCTTAGGTATTTTCATGGTGTTACAGATTTCCTGAATATCTTCTGTCAGGACATTCTTAGATTTAATATTTTATTTGAACAATATATCCATTTCTTATATTTTGCCTTCGTCTTCTAAGATTTTTTTTTCTATCTCTTGTTTTCTGTTCGTGAAGCTAGTCTGAAGTTCATGTTCAAGTTCCTAAAATTTTCATTTCCAGAATTCTTTTAGTTTGTCTTTTCTTTATTGGTTCTATTTGTACTTTCAGGTCTTGAATAGTTTTATTCATTTATTTCAAGTATTTATGTTTCCTGGATTCCTTTAAAGGATTTATTAATTTATTCTTTAAGGAATTTAGGGACCTATATCATATTCATAAAGACTGTTTTAAGAATTTTTTCCTTGTACTTCATCTATGTTGGAATATTGAGAGCCTTCTGTGTTTGGGTTTGGGGACTTTGATGAATACATATTGCTCTAGCTGTTATTGATTTTGTTTTTATAATGATGTCTAGATATCTGGGATTGGGATGACTATAGGTTTAGATGCAGATACCTAGTTTTGTCTTTGTTGGGTAGTATTTTGTTCCTTAGTTTCTGTTTTATCTCTGGAATTTAGGATAGTTTGATGGATGTGTGTTTCCTGTTAGGGCATTTTCTGTGAACATATTTGCCTGGCCTGCTCACTGACTGTGACCCCTGGAAATGCCTGTTGATACTGGAGCCTGAGATAAATGTATGGGTAGGGGTACGAATGGTGGAGATCTTTCTGTTCCATTTAGGATGGTGTTAGAGAGGAAAGGAAAACTATAGGAGGTGTTCTGCTAAGGGTCTGGGACTAGGATGTGGGTGGGGGAAAACTGATTGGATCTGGAGGACAGAAAGAGAGTAGTAAATCTGCAATACCTTTTATGGTTTCTTTGGGTATCACATTCATATGTAAATATCATTAGTGTAAATGTTAGACTATGAACAAATGATTTGTGTTGTCATGTGTTAAGTAAGACATGTGTTTGGATCAATTAAAATTTGTGTATCTTTTCCTTATGTTTATCTAATATTTATGTTTCTTCTGTTATCAACTCTTTATCCTTAGAATCATGCATGATATGAACCCATCTATAATACCTGGAGTTAGAAAAGACAGGATATCACACATTTAAGACTAGTCAATTCTATATAACCGGTTGGAGGTCATCTTAAACTAAATGAGGTCCTTATAAAAACAAATTAATTAATTAATTAATTAATAAACAAGTGAATAAATAAGTATATAAGCAAGCAGACAAATATTATTTTTGCTTTGACCCATTTCTCATACTATAGAAAAGAGATAGCCTTTGGGTTCTCATAATTACTATAAATATCACATTTTCTTCCAGATGCCTTTATGAGGTTTAGCAAAACAATTAGAGCATTAATGCGCTAGCTAGTCTTATGTCACCTTGACACATCTAGAGTCATTGGAGGGGTGAGCGAAACAAAACAAAACAAATTAACTGAGAAAATAACCCCACAGGATTGAATTGTGGTTGAGGCTGTGCTGCATTTTCTCAGTTAGTGATTGGTATGGCCCAATGGCTGTTGGCAGCACTCCCACTGACTTACTGATTCTAAATGCTATAAGGAACAAGCTGAATAAGAAACCCTGTCCTGTCCAAGATACTTTTGAAGTTGTTTGTTGTTGTTGCTACTGTTGTTTTTGTTTGTTTGTTTTATCAAATTGATAGAAACCTAGTTTTAAAAACCTGATCTTTTTTCACCTTACGTATCTAAGTCTTAAACACTGTCCTTTATAACTTTTTCTTTTTTTAATTTTTAAAGTCATCCTATTGGTTTGACCCCTTTCTAGTACTTTGACCATCTAATTGTAAGATTTTTTCTCTAAAAAATTATGGATTTGAGATTTTTTTCTTTTTGTTTGTTTGTTTGTTTCTTTCTTTCTTTCTTTCTTTCTTTCTTTTTTTGTCTCACAAACTCTATTGTTCCAAGTACTAGAACCAATAAAATTAAGAGGTCCTATTGTTAGATAAAAATAATGAAAGATAAAATACTTGTTATTTTCAGTTCTGTCCAAATGAAATTATAGACGAGATTATTAGTGTGGATTTGCAGTGAAAGCAAAAACAATAAACCATTTGCAACCCTGATAGCTGTGACATGTGATCCTATTTCATTACCATTAAAGTACTTGTATGGGAAGTAATTAAGAAAAGGAGTGGGCAAATCCTAATATCAGACAGGTAGAGATTTGAGGACCTGTCTTTCTTATCTAGATCCAACTGAATCAAAACTCAGTTGCATTTCAGCAGATTACGTTTCCTCTAAAGTCACTCGTTTATAAGTTACCTATTATTGTGACAAAAGACTCTTCAAAGGCACTTTATGGAAGCGTTTGTCTCACAGTTGAAAGGTACTGTGCATGACAGCAGGAACTTGAATCAACTGCACACACTGCATCTAATAATAAGGGAGTGAGCAATGAATTTTGGGACTTGGCTAGCTGCCCTCCATTTCCCCAACCTAGGGAATGGTGCTACTATTAGGGTCTTTCCATTTCAATTAAAATTTAGTCAAAATAACTCCTTACATATATACCCAGAGGCTTGTCTCTTTGGTGTCCTAAATATAAATCATTGGCAGTGCTAAACACCACATGGGCAAATTCATGCTTGTAATGACTGAAATAAACTATACAAGAAGGTGAGCCCTCCATCTAAGGCTTGCCCAGCTTTGTATAAGTAATTTGATCATAGTAATGCAGAACTGTATTAGATCTTCATTTCAAAGATGAAGAAGAGCCCATCTTCATAGAATTATTGCACTAGAGGAAGTTCATAACCTTTCGCTGTCCCATGTGTTCTTTAGTTGCTATATACTTCTGCCACAAATATCTCTTTTGTGTTTTTCATACCGTAACTGACTTCTAAGTAATAGATGGAAAACCCTGCTCTCATGAATGGCTTCTTGAAAAGTTTCTTTGTTTGATTAGATGCTATTAATGTAATCAGTCCTATTAAATAACAGTTAATAATGCTTTGTGGTTTCAGAGGGTTAATGTGTACTTATATGCTTGATTTGATCTGAGTTCATAGTCAAGAGGCAAGAAATGTCTACTCTACCTTTGTCCCTGCATTTCTTGCAGGTGGAATAAATTCTTGGGTCAAGGATTTTGTGGGTGGATTGGTATCCTAATCCTTTCACTGGGAGTCCTGCCTGGCTACAGGGGGTAACTGCTTCAGGTTCCATGTCACCCACTTCTAGAAGTCTCAGTTAGAGTCACCCCCATAGACTCTCAGAAGCCTCTCCACTCCTAGGTATATGGCACTACCTAGAAATACACCAGGTGCCCTGTCAAGCACTGATCTCCGTTCACTTTCCCTACACCTGATCCCTCACTTCCCCATTGCATCCCCTATTCTACCAAGTTTCCTCCCTCCATCTGCCTGCAAGGACTATTTTATTTCCCCTTCTGAGTGAGAATCAGGCATCCTCACTTGGGCCTTTCTTGCTATTTAACATCACTGGGTGTGTGGATTGTAACACAGGTATCCTCTATTTTATGGCTAATGTCCATTTACCAGTGAATACATACCATTCATGTTCTTTTGGGTCTTGGTTACCTCACTAAGGATGATACTTTCTAGTTCCATCCATTTGCCTGCAAATTCCATGATGTTCTTGTTTTTAATAGCAGAGTAGTATTAAATTATGTACATGAACCATATTTTCTTTATCCATTCTTCAGTTGAGGAACATCTGGGTTGCTTCCAGTATCTAGCTATGAAGAATAAAGTAGCAGAGACTGGGGAAATGATGAATCAGTGACTGCCACAACTTGAGACCAATCTCATGTGAGAGATCTAATGCCTGACACTATTAATGAGATGATACTTTGCTATACTTGCAGACAGGAGCCCAGCATAGCTAGGCTCTGAGAGGCTTGACTGAACAACTGACTGAAAAACATGCCAAGACCCGTAGCCAAACACTGATCAGAGCTTAGGGAGTCTTATGGAAGAGTGGAGGGAAGGACTTGAGGATGCAATAGGGATAAAAACTCACATGAAGACCAACAGAGTCAAATTATCTGGATCTTTTGGGGCTCCCAGAGATTGAACCACCAACCAAAGAGCATATATTGCTAGACTTAGCTCTCCCCATCACACACATATATAGCAGATATGCTGCTCCATCTTCATGTGGGTCCCCCAACCACAGGAGCAGGGCTTTTCCTAAATCTGTCTATTGCCTGCAATTGGATCCCGTTCTCCTGATTGAACCACCTTGTCTGGCCTCAATTAGAGAGGATGTGCCTAGTCCTTCAATGGCTTGATGTGCCAGGTAGGATGATACTCAGAGGAGAAGGGAGGAAGATCTGTGTATGTCAGTGGACCAAGAGAATGGGAGACTAATATCGGGATGTAAAGTGAATAATGGGGGAAAAGGGGAGGCAGGAAATCCTCACACAATCTTAGCTTTCCCTCCATGTCCCAAGGCTCCTTTGAAAAATAGTGTGCATTTCCTCCCATCAGGAGCAGTGACCCTGAAGTCTGTCATATTCATAACAAAGGCACAATATCTATTTCATGTCTGGGCCTGGTCTTCTCTGATGTCCTATGCAATGCTTCCTAACTGTGCACCACAGCAGGGAACTCTTTTTAAGGAAGTCTCAAAATCACTTTATGGTAGAGCACAGGAGAGGCTCCACAAAGCCATCCTGACTCTTTTATTCTCTAAGCTCCTGGAAATACACTTGAATATCTGGCTCTTTGGAGTCGACACATTTTTCACAGTTGAGCACTAAGGATGAAAAAGCATAGTCAAAATCAAACAAAGCTTTTCTTGAGTTTCTGGAGTTTCTGAGGGGTCACAAACAAACAAACAAACAAAAAACATAGTGAATTTCTTCAGATAACCTTTTGCATGTTTGCACTAGCTTTTTAGAAATGAATGCTAAGTTTTTGAAAAAATTCTGGTACAGTCATTAAAACATTTTAAAAACTTATTTGCTAATAATTACTCTACCAGATAAAAGTAGTACAGCACTAAAATGAGCTCTATTAGCAACATGTGCATATAATACATATATATATATGTATGTATATATATATTACTAAGAATATCTACCATTGACCATATGGCATTTATTAGTAAATAGAGCTATGGAATACAATGAGAGTTATAAAGTAAAAGATTAAAGTCTAAATTCCAATATCATTATAACCAGTCAATAAAAATACAAATGATGATGTACATCATTGTTTTTACTGTCAACTTTTTTCTTTCAACGAAGTGCAAAATGAAGCACAAGGATGTATTGCTCACATGGACATGGGAAAGATTAACTATGGTCTAAAACAGAAAGGCATATTAAAATGAAATTGATCTCTTCATTTTTCCTTCTTTTTTTCCAAAATTTAAATAAGCACATGAACATTCTTAATCATAAATATTTTTATTAGAAGATATAATATTCTATTTTATAGGATCTTTTTGTTGTTGTTGTTCAGACACAACATTGCTGGAAGATCGAATATTAAGGCTGGTATAAGTCATTTTTTAGGCTGTTGCTAAGCATAGTTCAATTTAAGATGAAATCATTCTAATTAAGAAGACACTGAAAATAGAAACAAATCTTAAGCCCCCAGGGTTATATAAGTGTAGAGGCAAAAGCCAGAACAATAGGATATTCTGGGAAGATGTCCATTCCAGTAAGCAGCATAGTATTTTGCCTCTATGGATTTGATAATAAACCTTCTTCATTGACAAGCAATGCAAAATGAATCTAATGTTGTCATTCTATGAAATGTAATTGTTGAGTGTGAAATACCAAGTGAAAAGCAGAGATAGGAATATAAGTGATGAAGTCTTATTGAAGAGTTCAGAAACAGACACAATTCTCTCAGGCATTGCTAAAACCAAGGCAGAATGTCAGTAACCAGGCGTCTACTATAGTTACAGGTCAAATGATTCAAGTGATAGCATTTATATCAATAATATGTCATTAAAAATTAATAAGCAGTAAAGATTACTTCATTATTATCTAGAGAATACTCCTATATACAAATGAATATAGTATTTATAGAAAATAGGAAGGGAAAAAGCATGCAAGCCTCAATATATCCATGTTTTTTTTAATGTGTTTTTGTTTTTATTTTTTCATTTTGAGTCAGGTACATAAACAGAAGGCAACCAGTAATTTATTGTGTTTCAGGAGAATCCAGGAATATACTTCATGAACCTCAAACTTTAATGATAACAAGAAACTAACATTTTCTTTTTCATGTTGATATTTTTATCTTATGTGTAGGGTTCTGTATGCTTTCATGCATTTATACCACAGGCTTTCCTGGTACCCATGGAGGTCAACAGTTTTGGAACTGTTTAGGAACTAGAGTTACAGATGGTTGCTAATCAACATATTTGTCCTTGGAATCAAAACTGAGTTTTCTGTAAAACCAACAAGTGCTCTTACCTTCTTATCCAATTTTCTAGCCCCTGAAACCACTTTTGTTTTTCACATGCCTCTAGATTTAATCCAGCTGCAAGAAATATGTGCCACAAATATGAATATTTGTTGGAGACAACTAAGTAAGGGGGCATTGGAGGACTTTGTACCATGGGGTTGACTGAGAGCATTTAGTTCTGATTCAGGTTATTGTTGACAATAAAGCCATAGAATACCATGGTGATATGAAGCATGATTTCTTGTTTTTGAAAGATCTCAGATTTATAAAAGTCACAAAAAAGGGACTTATCATGACTGCCTTCTGAAAGACACAACAAGCAGCTGAAATAATCAGATGCATATATTTGCACCCAACGAATGGACAGAAGCATCTGACCCATATTGTTGAATTAGGGAAGGCTGAAAGAAGCTGAGGAGAAGGAAGACCAGCACTCTCAATTAATCTGGACCCCTGAGATCTCTCAAACATTGGACCACCGAACAGGCAGCATACAGCAGCTGAAATGAGGCCCCCAACACACATACAGTAGAGGACTTCCAGGTCTGTGTTCATTCAGAGATGATACACCTAACCCTCAAGAGATTGGAAGCCTCAGAGAGTTTAGAGGTCAGGTGGGGTGGGCAATGGGGCATCCACATGGAGACAGGAGTATGCAGAGGAGGTGTGGGTTGTGGAGCAGTTGGAGGGTGGATTTGGGAGGGCAGGAAATGGAATATGGAGTGTAAAAAAATAAATTGATTTATAAAATAAAAAAGTGAATCTGTATTTTTCAACTATGCAAAATATAAGGATACAATATAAATTATATGAGGGGCTTCACAGACCTAAAAGAATACAGACAGGTGCACTACGATCCAGCTTATCAGAAAGATATAAAGGAAGGAGATAAAGAGGCTTGGGGAATAGAGGTGGACACAGGGCAAGATACCACCCAGGTAATTTTATAGTTTGTGCTTCCAAAGGTATGCTGATTCTAAATTCAAAGTCAGTCTGAGACAGAGCTAGTTTAGGCCCAGGAGGGTAGAAATGGTGGTCTCAGAGCTAGATCCCACTTAGCTAGCTTATTATCTGTACTTAGAAAGGCAGGTATATCTCTGAATTCAAAGCTGTGGGTTTTTTTAAATTGTTTTATTTATTTACATTTTGTCCCCTTCCCTGTCTCCCCTCTGCAAAACTCCACCAAATGCCCCTTTCTCTTTGCCTCTAAGAGGGTGCCTCACCCACCCACCTCACCCCATAACATCCCTATTTCTTGGGGCAACAAGCCTCCATAAGACAAAGCACCTTCCTTCCCATTGATAAGGGAGTCTTCTGCTCTACATGTAGTGAGAGCCGTGTACCAACTCATGTGTACTCTTTGGTTGGTGGTTTAGTCCCTGGGAGTTCTGAGGGGTCCATTTAGTTGACATTATTGTTCTTCCTATGGGGTTGCAATCCCCTTCAGGTGCTTCAGTCATTTCCCTAACTCTTCCACTGGGGCCCCCAGCTCAGTCTAATGGATGGCTGTGAGTATCTGCATCTGTCTTAGGTACTAGCAGAGCCTCTCAGAGGACAGCTATACCAGGGTCCTGTCTGCAAGAAATTCTTGGCATCAGCAAAGTGTTGGGTTTTGATGTCCGCATATGAGATGGATCCCAAGGTGGGGCAGTCCCTGGAAGTTCTTTCCTTCAATCTCTGCTCTATTTTGTTTTGTCCCTGTGTTTCCTCTAGACAGGAACAATTCTGGGTTAAAAATTTTGAAAGGGGTGGATGACACTATCCTTCAAGTGGGGGCCATGTCTACCTACTGGAGGTAGATTCTTCAGGTCCTATCTCCCCACTGTTGGGTATTTCAGTTAATGTCTTCCCCATTGGGTCCTCAGAGTCTCTAGCCTCCCTGATGTTCAAGATTTTCTAGTGGTCCTCCTTCACATTCCATACCTCACATTGCTACATATTTCTATTCATGTTCCTATCCCTCTGAACTTCTCTCCTTTCCCTTCCCTTCCCTTCCCT
>NW_022196897.1:42152389-42156106 GCF_008632895.1 Mastomys coucha
TCTCTCTCTCTCTCTCTCTCTCTCTCTCTCTCTCTCTCTCTCTCTCTCTCTCTCTGTCTCTGTCTCCTGTAATTATTTTGCCCCCGCCCACTATTTTTTTTGGGGGGGGTTTTTTCGAAACAGGATTTTTCTGGATTGCCCTGGCTATCCTGGAACTCACTCTATAGGCCAGGCTGGCCTCGAACTCAGAAATCCTCCTGCCTCTGCCTCCCAGGTACTGGGATTAAAGGCGTGTACCACCACTGCCTGGCTTTGTTTCCCCTTGTAAGTAGGATTGCAGCATCCACACTTTGGCCTTCCTTCTAGTTAAGCTTCATATAGTCTGTGAGTTGTATTGTGGGTATTCTGACATTTGGGGTTAATATCCACTTATCAGTGAATATATACCATGAGTGTCCATTTGGGTTACCTCAGTCAGGATGATATTTTCCTGTTCCATCCATTTGCCTGAAAAATTCATTAACACATCATTTTTAATAACTGAGTAGCATTCCACTTGTAAGTGAACCACAGGTGTCTCTTGGCCATTAGAGATTCATCAGTTGAGAGTTCCTTATTAAACTCTGTACCCAATTTTTTATTGAGTTATTGGTTTTTCTGTAGTCTAACTTCTTGAGTTCCTTGATGATTTTGGATATTAGCTCTCTATCAGATATAGGGTTAGTACAGATCTTTTCCCGATCTGTAGGTTTCCATATTGTCCTATTGATAGTGTTGTTTGTCTTCCAGAAGCTTTTCAGTTTTATGAGGCCGTTTTTCAATTGGTGACCTTAGAGTCTAGCTAGCCATTGCTGTTCTAAACAGAAAATACTCCCCTGTGCCAATGTTTACAAAGCTCCTTCCCACTTTCTCTTCTATTAAATTTATCATGTCTGGTTTTATGTGGTGATTCTTAATCCACTTAGATTGAGCTTTGTACAAGGACATAAAAATGAATTAATTTGCATTCTTCTACATGTAGACCTCCAGTTAGATCACACCATTTGTTGAAAATGCTTACTTTTTCCACTGTATGGTTTAGCTTCTTTGTCAAAAATCAAATTACCATAGATATGTGGGTTTATTTCTAGGTCTTCAATTCCACTGATCCACCTGTCTGCCTCTGTATCAATACTATGTAGTTTTTAATCATTATTGCTCTGTAGTACAGCTTGAGGTCAAGGATGGTGATTCTAACAGAAGTTTTTTGTTTTTTTTTTTTACTTGAGAATTATTTTTGATCTCCTGGTATTTTTTATTCCAGACAAAGTTTAGAATTGAAGAATTCTATCTCTGTGAAGAATTGAGTTGGAATTCTGATGGGGATTGCATTGAATCTATAGACTGCTTTTGGTATGATGGCCATTTTTACGATGTTAATTCTTCCAACTCATGAACAGAGGAGATCTTTCCATCTTTTGAGGCCTTCTTTATTTTTCTTCTCAGAGAATTGAAGTACTTGTCATACAGAGCTTTCATTCGGCTGGTAAGATTATACCAAGATATTCTATATTTTTTGAGACTGTTGAGAAGGGTATTTCACAATATCGTTCTCAGCTTGTTTATAGTTTGTGTAGTGGAAGTCTACTGATTTGTATGATTTAATTTTATGTCTAGCCACCTTGCTGAAGTTGTTTATGAGGTGTAGTAGTTTTCTGGTAGAATATTGGTGGGTCAGTTATATACATAGTCATATCATCTGCAAATAGTGATACCTTGACTTTTTCCTTTCTAGTTTGACCTCCTTTTGTTGTCTAACTGCTCTAGCTAGAATTTAGTGTACTGTATTGAATAAACAGTGAGAGAGTGGGTAGATTTGTCTTGGCCTGATTTTAGTTGCTTCAATCTTCTCTCCATTTAATTTGATGTTGGCTGGTGGTTTGCTCTTTATTGCTTTTTTATGTTTAAGTATGTGCCTTGAATTCCTGATCTCTCCAAGACTTTACAAGAAAGAGTGTTATATTTTGTCAAATGATTTTTTAGGATCTAATGAGATGATCATGAGATTTTCTTCTTTGATTTTTTTATATTGAATCATTTCTGCATCCCTGGGATAAAACCTCCTTGATCATGGTGAATAATTTTGTCATATTCTTGGATTTCATTTGTGAGAAATTTATTGTGTATTTTTGCATCAATATTCATAACAAAATTAGTCTGAAGTTCCTTTCTTAATTGTGTCTGTGTGTGGTTTAGGTTGTAGTGTAACTGTTGCTTCATAGAACGAATTAGCTAGTGTTCCTTTTGTTTCTGTTTTGTGGAATAGTTTGAGGACTATTGGCATTAGGTCTTCTTTGAAGGTCTGATAAAATTCTGTACTAAAATCATCTGGTCCTGAGCTTTATTTGAGGGGGTGGGAAACATTTAATGAATACTTCTATATCCTTTGAATTTACAGGAGTCTTTAGATAATCTTGTCCTGATTTAACTTTGGTACTTGGTATCTCTCTAGAACATTATCTGTTTCATCTAGATCCCCCCCTTTTTTTTGAGTATAGGCTTTTGTAGTAGGATCTAAATTTTTTTTTTTAATTTTCCAAGTTTCTGTAGTTGTGTGTCCCTTTTCATGTCTGATCTTGTTAATTTGGATACTTTCTTTTTGCCTTTAGTTAGTTTAGCTAAGAATTTTTTTTCTCAAAGAACCAGCTCTTAGTTTTGTTGATTCTTTTTATGGTTTTCTTTGTTTCTACTTAATTGATTTTAGCCCAAAGATTGGTTATTTCATGCCATCAGTTCCTCTTGGGTGTGTTTGCTTCTTTTTGTTCTAAAGCTTTCAGATGTCCTGTTAAGTTTAGCGTAGAATATCTCCAGTTTCTTTATTAAGACACTCAGAGCTATGAATTTTGCTCTTAAGACTGCTTTCATTGTGTCTCATATGTTTGGGTATGCTGTTCCTTAATCTTTGTTATCTTCTAAAACGTATTCAATCTCTTTTTTTTGTTTCTTGCCCTATCATGTTATTGAGTAGAGAGTTGTTCAGTTTCTGTGAGTAGGTGGGCTTTCTGTTGTTTCTGTTGTTATTGAAGACCAGTCTTATTCTGTGGTGATTTGATATAATACCTGGAATTATTTCAATTTCTTGTATCTATTGAGGCATATTTTGTATCCCATCATGTGATCAGTTTTGGAGAAGGTTCCATGAGGTGCTGAGGAAACTGTATATTCTTTTGTTTTAGGGTGAAATGTTTTGTAGATATCTACTCAATTCATTTGTTCCATAAGTTATGTTGCTTTCTGTTTCCATGATCTGTCCATTGGTGAGAGTGTCACCTTGAAGTGTCCCATTATTATTGGGTGAGGTTTAATGTGTGTTTTTAGCTTTAGTAATGTTTCTTTTACAAATGTAGGTACCCTTGCATTTGGAGCATAGATGTTCAGAATTGAGAGTTCATCTTGGTGAATTTTTCCTTTGATTATAATAAGTGTCTTTCCCTATCTCTTTTGATAAATTTTAGTTAAAAGTCTTTTTTTTACTAGATAATTTCTTTATTTACATGTAAATTTCTCCATTCCCAGTTTCCCCTCCAAAAAACAAAGAAACAAACAAAAATAACAAAAACAAACTCCTGTTACCTCCGCCCTCCCCATGCCTGCCACCCCACTGTCTCCCACTTATTGGCCCTGGCATTCCCCTACACTGGGGCACAGAACCTTCACAGGGCCAAGGTCCTTGATCGAATTTGCAATCCTCTACTATACACATGCTGCCAGAACAATCAGACCCCTCCATGTGCAGTC
>NW_022196897.1:42156891-42158174 GCF_008632895.1 Mastomys coucha
GTCCTTGTTACATGTTGCAGTATTTTTTGGGTATATGCCCAGGAGTGGTATAGCTGGGTTCTCTGGTACAACTATGTCTAATTTCTGGAAGAACCACCAAACTTATTTCCAGAGTGGTTGTACCAGTTTGCAATTCCACCAGCAATGAAGTAATGTTCCTCTTTCTCTACAACCTCTCCAGCATCTGCTGTCACCTGTGTTTTTTATCCTAGCCATTCTGACTGGTGTGAGGTGGAATCTCAGGGTTGTTTTGATTTGCATTTCCTTGATGACTAAGGATGTTGAACATTTTTTTTAGGTGCTTCTCAGCCATTAGGTGTTCATCAATTGAGAATTCTTTGTTTAGCTCTGTACCCCTTTTTTAATAGGGTTATTTGGATCTCTGGAGTCTAACTTTTAAGTTCTTTGTATACCTTGGATATTAGCCCTCTATCAGATATAGGGTTGGTAGAGATCTTTTCCCAATTTGTTGGGTTCCATTTTGTCCTATTGACAGTGTCTTTTGCCTTACAGAAGCTCTGCAACTTTATGAGGCCTCATTTCTTGTTCTTAGAGTAGAAGCTATTGGCATTCTCTTCAAGAAATTTTCCCCTGTGCCTATTTGCTTGAGGTTCTTCCCCACTTTTTCATATATTACTTTCAATGTATCTGCTTTGGTGTGGAGGTCCCTGATCCACTTGGACTCTAGCTTCGTACAAGGAGAAAGGAATGGATCGATTTGCATTTTTCTACATGTTAACCACTGGTTGAGCCAGCACCATTTGTTGAAAATGCTGTCTTTTTTCCACTGGATGGTTTTAGCTCCATTGTCAAAGTTTGAGTGACCATAGGTGCGTGGGTTCATTTCTGGGTCTTCAATTCGGTTCCATTGATCTACCTGCCTGTCACTGTACTAATACCTTGCAGTTTTTTATCACATTTGCTCTGTAGTACAGCTTAAGGTCCGGGATTGTGATTCCACTAGAGGTTCCTTTATTGTTGAGAATAGTTTTGGCTATCCTGGGTCTTTTGTTGTTACAGATGAATCTGCAAATTGCTCTAAGTGTGTGAAGAATTGAGTTGGAATTTTGATGGGGATTGCATTAAATCTGTAGATTGCTTTCAGGAAGATGACCATTTTTACTATATTACTCCTGCCAATCCATGAGCATGGGAGATCTTCCCATCTTCTGAGATCTTCTTCAATTTCCTTCTTCAGAGTCTTGAAGTTCTTGCCAAACAGATCTTTTACTTGCTTAGTTAGAGTTACACCGAGGTATTTTATATTATTTGTAACTATTGTG
>NW_022196897.1:42162763-42173867 GCF_008632895.1 Mastomys coucha
TGGATTTCCGTATGTTAAACCATCCCTGCATCCCTGGGATGAAACCTACTTGATCATGGTGGATGATTTCCTGTATTTTTTTTAAAGGGATTTATGTTGTTCCTATATAAGGGCTTCTACCTGCTTACCTGTGTCCTCCTGTATTTCTTTAAGGGAGTTATTTATATCTTCTTTAAGGTCCTCTATCATCTTCATAAGATGGGATTTAAGGTCAGAATCTTGCTTGAGGCATCCAGGGATTGCTGTGTTGGGAGAATTGGGTTCTGATGGTGCCAAGTGTCATTAGCTTCTGCTTTTTATGTTCTTGTGCTTGCCTCTAACCATCTGGATATCCTGTGAGCCTGGTTATGGTAGATCTTCTCAAGTTAGGATGTCTTTGGTTATGGGAGGGAGTATGGGGAGCCTTTTCTGTGAGCTGGCTATGTCTGAATTTCTGGGTACCAAGCTGTCTCTAGGTGTGGGCTATGGTTGCGGGATTGAACATCCAATCTGCCTCAATTGATAGTTGAGTACAGGAAGGCCATTGCTATGTTCAGAAATGTCCTTGGTGTCTTTTTTAATAAACAAGGGTATAAGCTCATAAAATGCTGGTACACGTGATAATAAAGAGTGAACTTCTAGTGGATGACTGAATTGATATATAACTAAAAGGCTGGGCTTTAGTTTGCAATAGCTGAGCTTTCTAAAAATTTCTGAAGAGCTGTCTGAAACAGAACAGAAGGCTATCAGTTTGCATCCATGTTTGACTTCAGTCATTCTTTTGACTCTCCGAAACACCCCTTTCTTAGAGCTAATCTCCAAGCTGAGGTTGGTCCTTAGCAATAGGATAGGATTGATTCTCTTTTTCTACTATACTGCTTCTGAGGATCAAGGTCAGGTCGAGGCTTCATTGCAGGTACCATCTTCCTGCTTACGCATCAAGGTTTACAATGGGTAGATTTAATTCTAGAACACTGACTTGTATATGGGCTATGCTCATACTTTTGAGACATCCCCAAACTTTTTGATTGTTTAGCACAGATACTGATATTGACAACATGAATATTGTTCTTATGTACAGTACCAATTATCATTTCTCTTTAGATAAATATAATGTATCAGGAGAAATAACAATTGTGGTTGCATTTCTTAAAATATATCTTTTTTCATTTTTTTATTGGTTATTTTATTTATTTGCATTTCAAATTCTATCCCCTTTTCCAGTTTCTCTTCCACAAGTCCTCTATCCAGTCCTCCCTCTCCCTGCCTCTATGAGGGTGCTCCCCACCTGCCCACCCACTCCTTCCTCAGTGGCTTAGCATTCCCCTATCCTAAAGTCATCAAGCCTCCACAGAACCAAGGGGCTCCCTTCCCAGTGACGCCAGATAAGGCAATTCTCTGCTACATTTCCAGCTAGAGCCGTGGGTATGCCCTGTGTACTCTTTAGTTGATAGTTTAGTACCTGGGAGCTTTGGGGGGTCTCGTTTGTTGATATTGTTGTTCTTCCTATGAAGTTGCAAACCCCTTCAGCTCTTATAGTCCTTGCCCTAACTTCCCCTTTAGCGTCCGTGTTCTTAGTCCAATGTTTGGCTATATACATCTACATCTGTATTGGTCCCGCTCTGGTAGAGCATCTCAGAGGGACAGCTATACCAGACTCCTGTCTGTAAGTACTTCTTGACATCTGCAATAGTGTCATGGTTTGGTGTCAGCATACAGGATGAATCCCGAGGTGCGGCAGTCTCTGGATGTCCTTTCCTTGGGTTTCTGCTCCCCTCTTTGTCCTTACATTTCCTTTTGATAGACGGAATTATGGATCAATATTTTTGAGGTGGGTGGGTGGTCCCATCCCTCAACTGGGGACCGTGCCTATCCACTGGATATAGTCTCTATAGGTATTCTATCGCCCATTTGCTGGTTAAAATATATTTTTTAGAAAGAATATTTCAGGTGGTAATATATGATACTTCAAGTATATGTATCATGAATTACATTGAAATATATCTTTAAATGTTCAGATTAGTATATGTATGTATTTATCTCTCATATATACTCAAATATGCTTCTGTTTCATATGTATGTACATAAAGTATAAAGCATATATATGGTGATAAAAATTTGAAGATCTGTTAAAAGGAAGATTTCTTCTGCTCTTATTCTTGATGTGTGTAACTAATAACCCTAATTTATTTATAAGTATCATAATAATTCCCACAGCATCCACAGATAGCTTTTAGCTTGAGAAATTGGTCAGACTGGTACTTTTCCATGAGCTACTAAGGCAAAATTATCCAGTTAATAATGTTCTAGAACGTTAGACACAATGTTCTAGGGGCAGATCATTTTTGATAATGGACCATGAGGTCATTCTTTGTCTTGCTACCATTGTGGGAATTGAAGTTTTCTTAGTTAATGATAAAAGTCTCAGTTTCTGTCCTATTTTTCCCTGTCAATATCTTCACCTGCTGTCTGTTCTTATTGGGGATAGAATATTTCAGTTTTCATTAAGGATCCCTTGAGTTGAATATGGCTTTCAACTTCTCTCTGTCTTTTCCCAGATCTCATATTACTACTGCATAGCTGCTAAACACATTCTAGGGATTTTTCTCTGATACTATTCTGCTTCTGGTTTTGAGATAAGCTTCTCAAAGCTGGCCTAAACTCAGTTTAATTTTCAACAGTTACTTGTATATTTGCCTGTAAACCTGTTTCTATCAGTTAAGTAAACTTAAAGCTAACAGCTAAAATGTAGATTTTTCTTAGTTCTCTAAGTTAAGAACAAACTATTGATAAAATGAATAACAATTGACTATTCTGATTTTCCTAACACTGAGTCTAAGCCTTTGTGTTTTCAATTAAGAATGTGCAAAATGTAAGTATTCAATTTGCAAATATTGAATTTTAGTTATGAGAAATCCAAGTTTATGGTGGACAGGCTTTTAATCAGTTCTGGAATTCAATGCAGCTATCAAGTAATAGAAGAGAAATAAATTTTCTATAAATGTACAAAACAATTAACTATGAAGGAGTATTTTAGCTCTTTTCAAATTTTACATAAAATGTTCTTTTTACCTCTAAAATTATTGTACTGACTTGGATACCCCATTACTGGCATATCTTTTGTTATGTGACCACTCTCCTTATTTTTATAAATCTAGTATATTTTAATTTATGTTAAACCTTTGTGACATTACTTTTTAACTTTTTTCATTTCTCTAGTCATGCACTAATCAATACTTATTTCACTTTTATTAAGTTGATTTTTTTAATCTTGTGACAGTTTAACTGAGATTTAAGCTATAGAAGTGCAAGTTGATTCATGTCATATTTTTCAAAGGTGTATTAGCTATTATTGAGAAAATTAATAGTTGTCTGTCATCTATAGTTATCATATCTGTACCAGATTACATATTATATATTTCTCTAAGTACTAAAAACTTTTGATTGCCTTTAATAAGATCTATTTAAAGAGGAATATTTAACAATCATTGTTTTTATTAACTTGGGGATTGATTGAACTTAATTTGAAGCCTTACAACTCACTCAGTGCATTGAAAATGAGCACTACATTGAGTACATAAATAGGATAAAGATTTATCTTTTCATTGTTTTGATAGCTCCTGGTAGTTATGTAGTTCTGGGAATCTTAAGGTTGAATCAGTTGCTTCATATATTCATGAAATTCATAACTCACTTGTCTGTGATCTCTTATCTCTTTCGATCAGAAGAAAAAATATTTTCCAGCTCTCTTAAGTGATGCTTTACTTTAGAACTGAATCCTGTAATTTTTTAAATTATTCTTTGTTTATCTTATCTTACTTTTCTCCAACTTCATATTTCATCTGAATTATGATTCTCTAATTAAAGTACAGTGTATGAATTTGAGTATCAAGTCACCTTTAGTGACTACATGTTAGGTCTTGAAAGCAAAGTGTTGCACTCATTTAAAGAAAGTAAATCTGGGACTAATGGCTCCAGCAGCATATGTATAGCAGAGGATGGCCAAGTTGGTCATCAATGGGAGGAGAGGCCCTTGGCCCTGTGTAGGTTCTATGCCCCAGTGTAGGGGAATGCCAAGGCCAGTAAGCAGGAGCGGGTAGGGTGCTGAGCAGGGGGAGGAGGGAGGAAACAGGGGTTTGTTTTAATTTTTGTACTATTTATTTATTAATTAATTTATTTTTTATTTATTTTTTGGAGGAGAACCAGGGAAAGGAGATATTGTAAATAAAGAAAACATCTAATAAAAAAAAAGAAAACAAATGATACAATTAGTTGTGTTCAGTCACTGATAGGAAGTTAGCATAGCCTGAAATTTACTGAAGAGCACTTGGAGGAGGACATGCGTGGGACATTTCTTCTGACACTGTACAAGATTTTCCCAAGTATTCTGATCCTGCAGCTCTGCATCCATAACAAAGCTTCAGTTTTCATATCCTATGTATATGATGTAATTGGTCATTTCATGGGATGGACTAGACACTAATGTGCCCCTCTTTACCCAAATGGAATATCTTCTAAGACACTAATAGAGGCTTGAAAATACAATTATTACCAAACTCTACATACACTATATTTGTTCTTAAACATGTACAAAAACAATAAAGTTTAAACATGGATTAGAAAGCTATATGTATAATAGTATGTCTCAAAATATCTATTTCTACTATATTCACACATCTCTTAGGATTATATGAAGTAGTTCACTGCCTACATGAGAAGGTGAAACAGCTTAAGTGAAATAATCATTGGACTGTAGCAAATATGACTAAGCATTAATTGTTAGTTACATGATTAATTTGATTAATGAAGTGGCTCCTAAGTAATAAATAGGCAGATGATGTATACAATGTGGCTACATTAGAAAAAAATTGTAACCTATGAAGTGCATTGGGATAAGCAAAGATAAATTTCTTACATATGAAATTTAATAATTTTAGACCACAGATGATCATGGAAAGTCAATAATATCCCAGCATCACTTACATTTAACATTTAGTTGGAATGATGGAAGAAGCAGATGCATATCATTGACCTCTCATTGAGTGCCCCATGGAGGATGAAGGAGAGCTTGCTGCTTAACAATTTCAAATACGAAATATAAAATACACCAGTTAACCCAAGTAATTAATAGTGAAATTAAGTAGCTTCTACCTTTTAAATTTAGTAATTAACTTTTTACTTAATCGTGTCCACAAAATTTAACTATATCTTGTTTCAAGTGGTCTGTGCCCTGCAAAAATATTTTTATGTTGTTTACAGAATAGTTGACTTCTTGAAGACCTCTTCTAGTTTGCAATGCTCATATATAAATGTATTGTTTTTCCCTTGTAACTGTGAAAAAGTACTCACAATATAGCAACTAAGGAGAAGGAAAAATCGAGGCAGTGGGAACTTGAAGGAGCAGATTATGCCTGCAGTCACAAGTGCACAATGAATGCATTATGCTTATGTTCATGTCACTGACTCCTCTTTATTCATTCCAGGACTCCAAACCCAGGAAATGGTCTTACCCATAACTAAGATGGGTCATCTAGTATTGATTAAATTAATCAAAATAATAAATCTCTCCTTCAGGTATGCCCTGAAACCCATCTCCCTGGTGATTCTAGACTTCATCAAGTTGATGACACTAACCATCACAACAAATTACATGATGTTCTATCTATGCACCATGAATTTAAGAAAGATGCACGACAAGAGAAAATGTATTGTCACTGAAATATTCAGTTGTCTTTAATACTTTTCCTTGTCTTTTATTTCTTCTAATGAAGAGTAAATCATTTCTTTAAATTCCATCATTTTTACAGGTACCTTATTTAGGTTATTATTCATGTGGTTGGAAATATCTTTCTTGCTTGTTTGATTTTGTTTCCTCCTTCTCTTTGCCACATGGTAATTCCTTTGGATAACAATCAATAAATAGAGCTCATTGGTTTAAGCATGCGTTCATAACACCACGTCTACTTTTCTGTAAAATTATATGCCTTATATTTTGAACTAATATCTATGTTCAAGGTAATTTAAACTTTCTTTCATTATACTGCTTACTGCAAACAGCTCGAAAGCTACATAATATGGAAGAGCAAAATCACTATTGGTCCTGTTTTCATTTTGCTTGCTTATTTATTTCTATTATTAAATACAGGGCTGACTAGGAGTCCCAGTCAATAAATAAAGAACCAGTGGACCGTGAAGTCTGCTGTGTAATTGTGCCTTCTCTCTATGACAGGACATTCTACACTATGAAATCTCAATACTGTGATTGCCTAAACAAGTCCTGAACAATTCCAGAATCAGATATGGGAAATGTCATGTGGCTCACCACTAGACAAAGAACTATAGGTAACTAATGA
This sequence comes from Mastomys coucha, assembly GCF_008632895.1. Lineage (NCBI taxonomy): Eukaryota > Metazoa > Chordata > Mammalia > Rodentia > Muridae > Mastomys > Mastomys coucha. The sequence goes on from NW_022196897.1 coordinate 42,169,096, forward strand.
CTACTAAGAAAGTGAGAAAAATTCTTCCTCAAGGATGTGCCCTCAATTAGTTGTCTAACACCAAGTGTTCAGACATAGAAAGAAGACAGTAGGAGTAGACAACCTGAAAGGAATCAGCAGGCTATACTTAAAATTTATTTTACTTTTGTGTAACAATAATGATTTAATAAGATGGTGCCAGGAGTTTTGAACTGAGTTGGTAGTTGAGCAGAGTAAGGGGATGAGGAAAGAATAAAGTAATCAAATTATACATATATTTTAATTAAGTTTTTAAAAACTGATTATGTTGATAATATGATGTCCTTAGTTCAGTACTCAGATCACATATGAAAAACCAAACCTAGCATCATGCAATCCTATCATGAGCTTGGCAGAAACAGACAGATTTAAGATGTCACTCACCAGCCAGCTTAGCCTGCTTGGAGAATTCAAGATTAGCAAAAAACAGTCTCAAAAAAATAAGGCGCATGGTACCTGCTCATCAATGTACAAGTTTGTCCTTTGCACATCCCCATATGTGCCCCAACACTTGTCCATGTTAGTATCCATATACTTGCACACACACATGAACCTGCATACACATTCACACACCAATAAAGTTTTTCAAAATGAGTTTGTGTTTGCTAATTTGGTTCATGTATTTTTTGAATGGGACATTTGTCTATTTTGTTCATAATTCCAATGTTCATATGACTAACGTTATTTTGTAAATACTTGCCATGTGTAAACTCTAGCTCCTTTACTCAACAAGATTCTTTAGTGAAAAAAAAATGTTTTTCTTCCATTCATGGTCTGTGAATTTGTTCAGTCACTGAAATTACTAAAAGCAGAACCTGTTTACAGCTCTTTCTTTTTTCAATTTACATTGCTTATCTGAATAACCATAATAAAACAGGACAAACAGATTTTTGATGGGCAGTTTCATTCCTACCCATCTGTTCCTCCTTGCTGAAAAGCAGGACCCTGGGCTGATTTGCCCCACACTTGAAGAGCTGCTTAAATGTAAGGCATGGCAATGAGAATAACACAGAATCTCAATTACTTTTATGTCTGCCAAGGTTCATTAGACACCTCTTCTGTCTCCCTTCAAAGATGAGTATAGGCACACTGACACCCACAATGAGGGTTGAAATGCAATTGGAACAGGGCAGGTCTTCTATTTGAGTTGATCTTTTAGCACAGTGTCAGTGTGGCAGGTTTAAACCAAAGTCCACAATGGTAGATTGAGATTCAAACATTAGATTCACCATGTATGTGTTCCAAGATCAAATTTAAGGTTGAAGTATATGAAGCAAGAGTGTAAATGAAAGTGAGCAGGCAGTCAACTCAATAGCAGAGCTTATCACAATTCAGGGAATAAAACTGCCTCTTGAAGCCATTTTACTGTGAACTACAGTTCACAAATTAGAGGGTGCCTGGGGTTAAAAGGCCATGTGATTGTTGACAATGGCATCAACATTGAAAAACTGAATGGAGGCAAAGATAAGACAACCATCTCTTTAATTTCCTGAAAACATATATTAGTTCTGCTTCATTTAAATGATGGATAATGTAAAGCAATCTACTTCTGATCCATAGGTCATGAATTCATTCTCCAGGATGGCCTTGAACATTTTATAATATTTTATTTGAATGTAAACATAATTACTAGAGAGTAAATAATGATTTTCTTTCCTCATTGATTACTCAGTATGAGATGCATTGATCTGTACAAACCTAGCTTAAAGTGCAGCAGATGGGTATGTAAAGGTTTACTCAGAATCAATATGAATTAAATTTCTGCTCCCAAACAAAATGAATGAATTATAACTTAGAATGAATATTTTTTTAACTTAATGCAGTAAAATGCTGTCTAAAGCAATCTGTTATACTGGATGGACTGAAAGCATGGCCATAGATGTGGGGGAAAAAACACAAAAAGTTTTCTGAAAGGAATGTATTTTAATGAGTGTGGATATAAATAATCTTATGTAGGGACCATATTCTGTCTCTAAAAATGCAGTTAATTAAAATGGAACTCTGGGAAAATGTGAGGAAAGATAAAGGTGATCACATACTTTTGTGTCATTTGCTATTTCAGTGGCTACCCTTCTTCCTTGATCAGGTGTTTGCAGAGATCCCTATGAGCATATGCTAAAGACTTTTAATTCTATCCTCTTTGAAATGCAGCAGTGCTGGTTGGATGACTTCTACTTAAGGGAAGATCATTAACATTTATGTTCTTGTTTATTGCTCTTGCTCACAATGTAAAGAAAATGACAGTCAATGTACACAATTCATATTTCAGTCTCTTTGCTTTGACATAAAAACAATCTAGCTATTCATGTCCCAGGATATTTAGCAATAGACAGTATTTTGCCCATCAGCCTTGTTAGTCACAACATGATGTTTGTAAAAATCAGACAATGAAGTTTGGTGCAGATGAGATGCTGTACTGCCTGGTTTTGTGTGTCAGCTTGACACAGGCTGGAGTTATCACAGAGATCGGAGCTTCAGTTGGGGAAGTGCCTCCATGAGATCCAGCTGTGGGGCATTTTCTCAATTAGTGATCAAGGTGGTAGAGCCCCTTGTGGGTGGTGCCATCCCTGTGCTGGAAGTCTTGGGTTCTATAAGAGAGCAGGCTGAACAAGCCAGGGAAAGCAAGCCAGTAAGGAACATCCCTCCATGGCCTCTACATCAGCTCCTGCTTCCTGACCTGCTTGAGTTCCATCCTGACTTCCTTTGGTGATAAAACAGCAATGTGAAAGTGTAAGCTGAATAAACCCTTTCCTTCCCAACTTGCTTCTTGGTCATGATGTTTGTATAGGAATAGAAACCCTGACTAAGACAGATGCCATAGCATAAAATGAGTTCTACAAAAAAAGGGGTAATATTTCATGAAATATCTGAAAAATAGTCTGAAATAATTGTGAGCTTTTAACTTCAACTGAAAATGTCATCAGATGGTTATGTTTATGATGTCATGTCCATATTTAAATTATTAAAATTCGTACTAGTATACCTATATAGGTTTCAATGCCTTACAGAAGTCTATCATTGTAAATTAAATTAAGGAGCTGCAGGGGTTTACAGCCCCTTAGGAGGAACAACAACATGAACTAACTAGAGCTCTCAGGGACTAAACCATAAACCAAAGAGTACAGATGGTGGGACTCAAGGCTCCAGAGGATGGCCTAGTTGGTCATCAATGGAAGGAGAGGCTCTTGGTCCTGTGAAGGTTCTATGCCCCATTGTAGAGGGATTCCAGGGCTGGGAAGCAGGAGACGATGGGTTAGTAAGCAAGGGGAGGGGGGAGGGAACAGAGTTTTTTTTTTTTTTTTTTTTGAGGGGAAACTTCGATATCATTCGAATTGTAAATAAGGAAAATATCTAATAGAAGAAGAAAAAAGAAAAGAAACCTTTATTGATCTCATGTGTATATGTATAAGTATGCCAATGTATTTTTATTTTACTATTAAATATATATCAAAATATTTAGCAAGGCATGATGGATCAGATCTATACTCATTTTTTAGTTCTTCTTTTATTAATTAGCTATTTTATTTATTTACATTTCAAATGTCTCCCTCCCTAGTTTTCCCCTCCCACTTGCCTCTACAGTACATACTCTTGCCTCACCACTCTAGCATCCCTGTACCCTGAGTACACTGGGGCCTCAAGCCTCCAAAGGACCAAGGGCCTCCCCTCCCATTGGTGCCAGATAAGCAATTGTCAGCTACATATATAGCTGGAACTATGGATCCCTCCCCATATACTCTTTGGTTGGTAGTTTAGTCCCTGGGAGCTCTGGGTGGTCCAGCTAGTTGATATTGTTCTTCCTATGATGTTACAGTCCCTTTCAGCTCCTTCAGTCCTTCCCCTAGCTCTTCCATTGGGGTCCTGGGCTCAGTCCAATGATTGGCTGTGAGTAGCTGCATCTGTATTAGGTGGTGGGAGAGCCTCACAGGGAGCAGCTATACCAAATTCCTGTCAGCAAGTAATTCTTGGCTTTAGCAATAGTGTCAGGTTTGGTGTCTGTAGATTGGATGTTTCCATAGATGGGGCAGTCTCTGAATGGCCTTTCCTTCATACTTTGCTCCAATTTTTTTGTCCCTGCATTTCTTTTAGACTGGAACAATTTTGGGTTAAAAAGTTTGAGATGAGTGGGTTGCCCCATCCTTCAACTGGGGGCCATGCCTATCTACTGGAGGTGGTCTCTGTAGGTTCTATCTCCCTTTTTTGGGTATTTCAATCAATGTCTTCCCCATTGGGTTCTGGGAACTTCTCACTTCCCAGGCATCTGGGACTTTCTAGTGGCTACTCCCAGTTCTACAACCCCCACTGATACATATTCAAATTCATTTTCCTGACCCTCCATATTTATCTCTTGTCTCATCCTATATGTGATCATGCACCCCCTTTTTTTCTTCCACTTCTCTCTTCCTCCCAGGTACCTCTCTTCCTCTACCTTCTGTGATTATTTTGTTTCCTTTTCTAAATATGATTGAAGCATCCACACTTTTCTCTTTCTTCATGTTAAACTTTGTATGGTCTGTGAGTTGTATTGTGGGTATTCCAAGCTATTAGGCTAATATCCACTTTTCTGAGCTTTGGGGCTAATATCAGTGAGTACATATCACATATATCATTTTGGGTCTGGGTTACCTCACTCAGGATGATATTTTCTACTTCTATCCATTTGCCTACAAAATATATGAAGTCATAATTTTTTTAGATATTTTCTTTATTTACATGTAAATTTCTCCATTCCCAGTTTCCCCTCCAAAAAATAA
>NW_022196897.1:42177281-42215758 GCF_008632895.1 Mastomys coucha
AATTATTTCAATCTTCTTGTATCTGTTGAGGCCTGATTTGTTACCAATTATATGGTCAATTTTGGAGATGGTACCATGAGGTGCTGAGAAGAAGGTATATCCTTTTGTGTTAGGGTAAAATGTTCTATAGATATCTGTTAAATCCATCTGTTTCATAACTTCCATTAGTCTCACTGTGTCCTTGTTTAGTTTCTGTTTCCATGATCTGTCCATTGCAGAGTGGGGTATTGAAATCTCCCACTACTATTGTGTGCTGTGTAATGTGTGCTTTGAGCTTTAATAAAGTTTCTTTTATGAATGTAGGTACCCTTGCATTTGGAGCATAGAGGTTCAGAATTGAGAGTTCATCTTTGTAGATCTTACCTTTGATGAATACGAAGTGTCCCTCCTTATCTTTTTTGATCACTTTAGGGTAAAAGTCGATTTTATTCAATATTAGAATGGCTACTCCAGCTTTTTTCTTGGGGCCATTGGCTTGGAGAATTGTTTTTCAGCCTTTTATTCTGAGGTAGTGTCTGTCTTTGTCACTGAGGTGGGTTTCCTGTATGCAGCAAAATATTGGGTCCTGTTTACATACCCAATCTAATAGTCTATGTCTTTTTATTGGAGAATTGAGTCCTTTGATATTAATAGATATTAAGGAAAAGTAGCTGTTGCTTCCTGTTATTTTTGTAGTTTGAGCTGGCATTCCATTCATGTGTCTATCTTCTTTTAGTTTTGTTGGAAGATTACATTTTTGCTTCTTCAGGGTTGTAGTTCCCCTTCTTGTGTTGGAGTTTTTCATTTATTACTCTGTGAAGGACTGGACTTGTGGAAATATATTGTGTGAATTTGGTTTTGTCATGGAATACTTTGGTTTCTCCATCTATGGTGATTGAGAATTTTGCTGGGTATAGTAGTCTGGGCTGGCATTTGTGTTCTCTTAGGGTCTGTATGACATCTGTCTAGGATCTTCTAGCTTTTATAGTCTCTGGTGAGAAGTCTGATAGGCCTGCCTTTTTATGTTACTTGACCTTTTTCCCTTACTGCTTTTAGTATTCTTTCTTTGTTTTGTGCATTTGGTGCTTTGACTATTATGTAGGGGGAAGAATTTCCTTTCTGGTCCAGTCGATTTGGGGTTCTATAGGCTTCTTGTATGATCATGGGCATCTCTTTCTTTAGGTTAGGGAAGTTCTCTTCTATAATTTTGTTGAAGATATTTACTGGCCCTTCAAGTTGGAGGTCTTCACTCTCTTCTATACCTATTATCCTTAGATTTGGTCTTCTCATTGTGTCCTGGATTTCCTGGATGTTTGGGGTTAGGGTCTTTTTGCTTTTTGCATTTTCTTTGACTGTTCTCTCAATATTGTCTATGTTATCTTCTACCCCTGAGATTCTCTCTTCTATCTCTTGTATTCTGTTAGTGATGCTTGCATTTATGGTTCCTGACTTCTTACCTAAGATTTCTAATTCCAGAGTTGTCTGTTTTTGTGATTTCTTTAGTGTTTCGACTTCCATTTTTAGGTCCTGGATGGTTTTACTCAGTTTCTTCACCTGTTTGTTTGTGTTTTCCTGCAATTCCTTAAGGGATTTTTGAGTTTGCTCTTTAAGTGCTTCTACTTGTTTACTTATGATCTCCTGTAATTCTTTATGGGATTTTTTGTTTCCTCTTTAAGGGCTGATACCTCTTTACCTGTATTCTCCTGTATTTCCTTAAGGGAATTATTCACGTCCTTCTTAAGTTCCTCTATCAGCATTGTGAGATATGATTTAAGATCCAATTCTTGCTTTTCCAGTGTTTTGGGATATCCAGGACTTGCTGCAGTGGGAGTACTAGGTTCTGATGAAGCCAAGTAGTCTTGGTTTCTGTTGGTAGGATTCTTGCATTTGCCTTTCGCCATCTTTTGCTTTTTGGTGTTAGACGTTCTTAGTGTCTCTGGCTAGAGCTTGTCCCGTCTCTGCTGCCTTGCAAGTCCCCTGAGACTCGTGGGGCCTGTTCCTCCACGGTGGCTGCTCCGGTCTTAGAAACTCACCAGAGAGGAAATGGTGGCTCTTGCCCGAGTCTCTGGCTTAAGGAGTTCCCTGGAGGTAGGCGCTCCCTTTGCAGGGAAGGGGCAGAGAAGGATGCTGATCCTCCTCTGTCTCTTGGAAGCTGAGAGGATCCTGTCCCTGCCACCCTGCTGCTCCCCTGGGAGTCCTGGGGCCTGTGCCTCCCTGCTGGCTGCTCTGGTCTCAGAAACTCACCCGAGGGAAAATGAAGTCATAATTTTTAATAGCTGAGTAGTACTTCACTGTATAAATGCACCAAATTTTCTGTATCCATTCTACCATTGAAGGATATCTGTGTTGTTTCCAGCTTCTGGTTGTTATAAATAAGGCTGCTATGAACATAGTGGAGACTTGTCCTTGTTATATATTGGAGCATCTTTTGAGTATATGACCAGTAGTGGAATAGCTGGTCCTCAGGTGGAAATATTCCCAGTTTTCTGAGGAACCCCTAGATTGTTTTCCAAAGTGGTTTTACCAGCTTGCAATCCCACCAGCAATGGAAGTGTGTTCCTCTTTCTCCACATACCAACATCTGCTGTCACCTGAGTATTTGATCTTAGCCATTCTTATTGGTATAAGAAAGAATCTCAGGGTTGTTTTGATATGCATTTCCATGATGACTAAGGATGTTGAATATTCCTTTACATGCTTCTAAGCCACTTGACATTTCTTAGTTGAGAATTGTTTAGCTCTGTACCCCATTTTTTATAGGTTGATTAGGTTGTCAGGAGTCTAACTTTTTGAGTTCTTTGTATATTTTAGATATTAGCCCTTTATTGGATGTAGCATTGATAAAGATCTTTTCCCAATCTATAGGTTACTGTTTTGTTCTATGAGAGTGTTCTTTGCCTTATAGAAGTGTTCCAACTTTATGTGGTCCCAATTTTCAATTATTGATCATAGAGCCTGAGCCATTGGTGTTCTGTTCAGGAAATTTCCCCCTGTGCCAATATGTTCAAGGCTCTTTCCCACTTTGACTTCTATTAGGCCCGGTGTATCTGATTTTATGTGGAGGCCATTGATCCACTTAGATTTGAGCTTTGTACAAGGAAATAAGAATGGATCAATTTGTGTTCTTCTACATGCAGACAACCAGTTTAAACCAACACCATTTGTTGAAAATGCTGTCTTTTTCCCAATAGATTGTTTTGGCTTCTTTCTTAAAGATCAAGTGTGTAGGTTCATTTCTGGGCCTTCAATTCTATTCCACTGATCTACCTGTCTATTTCTGTACTAATACTATGTGGGTTTTTTGTTTTGTTTTGTTTTTGTTTTTACTATTGCTCAGTAGTACAACTTGAGGTCAACGATGGTGATTCCCTAAGAAGTTCATTTATTGTTGAGAATAGTTTTTGTGAACCTGTTTGTTGTTGTTGTTTTTGTTGTTGTTGTTTTGTTGTTGTTGTTGTTGCTATTCTAGATGAATTTGAGAATTGCTCTTTCTACATCTGTGAACAATTCAGTTGGAATTCTGATAGGATTGCATTGAATCTGCTTTTGGTAAGATGGCCATTTATACTATGTTAATCCTACTGATCCATGAGCATGGGAGATATTTTCTTCTTCAGATGTCTTTGATTTCTTTCTTCAGTGTCTTGAATTTCTTGTTTTACAGATCTTTCACTTGCTTTGTTAGAGTCACACAAAGATATTTTATAATATTTGCAACTATTATGTAGGGTATTGTTTCCCTAATTTCTTTCTCAGCCTATTTATTATTATATTTTTGACTAGAGGAAAGCTACTGATTTTTTGAGTTAATTTTATATCCAGCCACTTTTTGTTTATCAGCTATAAGAGTTCTCTGGTGGAATTTTTGAAGTTGCTTTATATATACTATTATATCATCCAGAAATAGTGATATATTTACATCCTCCTTTCCAGTTTGTGTTCTTCTGACCTACTTTTGTTGGCTAATTGCTCTGTCTGGAATTTCAAGTACTATATTGAATAAGTAGTGAGAGAGTGGGATGGCTTGTCTTGTCCCTGATTTTAGTTGCTTCAATATTCTCTCCATTTAATTTGATTTTGGCTATTTGTTTGTTCTTTATTGCTTTTTATTATATATATATGTATACCTTGAATTCTTGGTCTTTCCAAGACTTTTAAAATGAAAGGGTGCTATAGTTTGAAAAAGTCTCTTTCAGCATTTAGTGAGATGATGATATTTTTTCCCCTCCCTTTGAGTTAGTTTAAATAGTGGATTATGTTGATTGATTTCCATATATTGAATCATCCCTGCATCCCTGAGATAAACCATGTTTGATCTTGGCGAATGATCATTTTGAAGTATTCTTGGATTTGGTTTGTGAGAATTTTATTATTTTTGAGTTTATATTCAAAAAGGAAATTAGTCTGAAATTCTTTCTTTGTTGTTGTTGAGTCTCTGTGTGGTTAGGTATCAGTGTAACTGTGGTTTCACAGGATGAATTAAGTAGTGTTCCTTCTGTTTCTGTTTGGTAGAATAGTTTGAGAAGTATTGGTATTAGGTCTTCTTTGATAGTCTGATAGAATTCTGCACTAAAACTATCTGGCTCTGGGCTTTTGTTTGATTGGAGAATTTTAATGACTGTCTCTAATTCTTTAGGTTGTGGAACTGTTTATATAGTTTATCTGGTACTGATTTAACTTTGTGACATGTTATTTCTCTAGAACATCATCCATATCATTTAAATTTTTCAGTTTTGTTGAATATAAGCTTTTATAGTTAGATCTGGTGATTTTTAATTTCCCAAGTTTATGTTGTTATGTCTGTCTTTTCATTTCTTATTTTGTTAATTTGGATTCTCTCTCTGTCCCCTTTGATTAGTTTGGCTAGAGGATTATCTATCTTGTTAATTTTTGCAAAGAAACAGCTCCTAGTTTTGCTGATTCTTTGTATAATTCTTTTTGTTTCTACTTCATTGATTTCAGTCCTGAGTTTGATTATTTCCTACATCTATTCCTCTTGGGTATATTTGCTTCTTTTTGTTCTAGAGCTTTCAGATATGCTGTCAAGCTGCTAGTGTATGCTTTCTACATTTTCTTTAGGGAGACACTAAGAGCTATGAGTTTTCCCCTTAGCACTGTTTTCATTGTGTCTCATAAGTCTGGATATGTTGAGCCTTCATTTTCATTAAATTCTAAAAAGCCTTTAATAATTTATTTCTTTATTTCTTCTCTGACCAAGTTATCATTGATTAAAGAGCTGTTCAGCTTCCATGAGTACCTGGGATTTCTGTTGTTTTTGTTGTTATTAAAGACCAGCCTTAGTCCATGGTTGTCTGACAAAGAGCGTGGGACTAATTCAATCTTCTTGTGTATGTTGAGACATTTTTATGTCCAATCATATGGGCAGTTTTTTGAAAAGGTACCATGAAATGCTGAGAAGAAGGTATATTTTTATGTTTTAGGTTGAAATGTTCTGTAGATATTTATTAAATCCACTTGGTTCATAACTTCTGTTAGTTTCACTGTGTCTCTGTTTAGTTTCTCTTTCTATGATCTGTCCACTGGTGAGAGTAGGGTATTGAAGTTTCCTCTATTATTGTTTGAGGTTCAATATGTGATTTGAGTCTTAGTAACATTTCATTTTCAAATGTGAATTCCCTTGCATTTTGGGCCTAGATGTTCAGAATTGAGAGTTCATCTCGGTGGGTTTTTCTGGTGATGAGTACGAATTGTCCTTCCTCATCTTTTTTGTTACCTTTCAATTGAAAGTGTTTGCCTATATTCTCCTGTATTTCCTTAAGGGAGTTAATTATGTCTTTCTTAAAGTCATCTATCATCTTCATAAGATGTGATTTTAAATATAAACTTGCTTTTCATGTGTGTTCAATTGTCCCAGGCTAACTCTGGTTGGAGAACTGGGTTCTGATGTGGCCTTGTAGCATTGGTTTCTGTTGCTTATGTTCTTGTGCCTGCCTCTAGCCATCTGGTTATCTCTGGTGTTAGTTGGTCTTGCTGTCTCTGAGTGGAGCTTGTCCCTTCTGTGGGCTTGTAAACCTGTGATTTTATGTGTGTCAGCACTCCAGGGCTGTGGAACAGCCTTAGCTCCAGGATGTAGATGATGACCAGAAGAATCCAGTCCCCAGCTGCTTCACTGTTCCTATGCCCTGTGGGGTCCTAGCTGGCCCATCTTTGGACAGTTATTGGAGTGAAAGTGGTAATCTCACCTCTGAGCTTAGGAGTGAGAACACTCCTGGAAGACTAGCTCTCTCTTGGCAGGATTTGTGTGCAGAGGGCTGTAGAACAACAGTAGCTCCTGGGTGCAATTGGAGACCAGAAGAATCCTGTATCCATATTTATTTTATATTTTTTATTTTTAATTTTGTTTTTGTCTCAGTGCTGGAGAAAAACCTTTTCAGGGTATTCTACAAATGACAAGATTCTATTTACTTAATGGCAAAATACTACTGCATTATATATTTACTGGATATTCTTTATTCCTTCATAATTTAATTGATATAACCTGGCACCTTGATGCAAACCCATATACAACCCCCTACCATCCTTATGCAGGCTAACTTAGGCTGCATAAAAATGCAAGCTGAAGAAGCCATGGAGAGGATGTTTGTAAGTAAGCTTTCTCCATGGTCTTCTGCTTTGTTTACTTCATTGGCTTCCAAATACGGATGATGGATTGACTTTAACTTATAATTCACAATCTATTTGGATGTTGGAAACAGCACATTCTTCTCTTGGTTTGCTGCTCTGGCCCATATATAGAAAGCTGCTAACTTTGTGTGGGACATGGAGCTGAAGAAGGCTCTTTAACATGTCCAGGGTGTTATGCAGGCTGTTCTATTACTTAGACCATATTATCTAACAAACCAAATAATATTTGAGGTTTTAATGTAGCAAGTGGAAATGCTGTTTTTAGCCTTTGTCAAGCCTCTGTAGGTAAATTGCAGAAGCAACCCTAGAATTTTGAAGCAAGGCTCTAGCATCATCTGCAGACAACTATTATTTTTTTGAAAGAAAGATCTTGACCTGTTAATGGGCCTTTATGGAAGCTTAATGTTTGACAGTGGGCAATCCAGTTACAATGTTTCCTAAGCTACCCATCATGAGCTGGGTGTTCCCTGACCCCCACACCATAAGTAGGATGTGCACAGCACCAATCTATTGTCAAATAGAAGCGACGTGTGCATGAGTTGGCTCAATAGGGTCTTGAATGTCCAAACAAGTTACATGAAAAAGTAGTCCAAATACCTGGTGTTTCTTCCTCATTATAATGCTTTCTGCTACATGTATGTACCTATAATTTCACAAGGTATTTTTTACGATCAGGTGACTAGGGGAAATAAGACTAGGGCTTGGTTCACTGTTGGTTCTGCAAGTTATGCACACAGCATCCAGAAGCAGATAGCTGCAGCATAATAACCCTTTTCTTAGCCAACCCTGCACTACACTGTTGTAGAGTTTTTTTCACAGTGGGTAGAACTTTGGGCAATACCCATAGTCATACATTTTATTTAGAAGGAGGAATGAACAGATGTGTAATTTTTCACTGATTTTTTTTTTCTATTTTTATTAGATATTTTCTTTATTTACATTTCAAATGATACCCCCTTTTCCAGTTTCCCGTCAGAAAAAAAAAAAAAAAAGCAAAACAAACTCACCAACTCACCCTCTCCTGTTTTCTGGCCCTGGCATTCTCCTATACTTGATCATAGAGCCTTCATAGGACCAAGGGCCTCTCCTCCCATTGATGATCAACTAGACCATCCTCTGCTACATATACTCATAGAGCCATGAGTCCCACCTTGTGTACTCTTTGGTTGGTGGTTTAGTCCCTGAGAGCTCTAAGGACATTGGTTATTTCATATTGTTCCTCATAAGGGGCTGCAAACCCCTTCAGCACCTTGGATTCTTTCTCTAGCTCCTTCATTGGGAACCCTGTGCTCAGTCCAGTGTATGGCTGTTAGCTGTAGCAAATGGATTAGCTAGATGGTCAGAGACTTGAAAAGTCATGACTGGAAAGCTGGTAAGAAAGACATCTGAGGAAGTATGTGGCGAGATCTCGTCAAATGGGCAAAGGGTTTTGGTTCTTGCAGGGAGAGTGCTCCTTCTTGGAGCTACAACAAACATTCCACTGAAGTGACAGCTCAGGCTTCCCCAGGCCACTTCTGGCTTCAGATACCATTATGTCAACAGGCTAAGAAAGACTTAACACTGTAGGAGGTCACTAATCCAGATTACCATGGGGAAATTAAGTTGCTTCTCCACAATATAGGTAAAAATGTTTCTTTTTAGTGCAGAAAATCCTTGGTTGTCAACTGGACTACTTTTAGAATTAACTAACCATACCCACAAAAAATAAATAAATAAATAAATAAAAATAAAGGGCATACCTGGGAGAGATTTTTGCTTAATTTGTTGTAGGAAGATCTACTTCTAAACCAGAGTTTGAGGCAGGAAGAAATATTTTTAATCTAGATCATTTTAGTTTGGAAAAGGCACGCCTGCAATCCATATCTTGTGGAGAGAAGAAGTACCTGGTGGGGAAGACACCGTGATCACTAAAATTGGTATCTCAAGGCAATGTGCTGGCCTTTGGCCCTTGGACCTTGTGATTTCCCCAAATGTTGGAAATGTGACTGCATAATTTGTGGTAGTAGGGGGCTAAATTTGTGCTCTCTTTAAAAACAAAACAAAATGAACAAACAAACAAACAAAAAACCACTGTATTAAATGCAACATTTCTTGGTACCACATAGAATTGCCCTTGTGCTGTAAATCATTTATAAATTCTACATGTCTCTGAATTTTCATGTGTATGTAACTGAATCAGACTATTTCTAATTTTGATGTTGGATAAATATATGACTTTGGCTAAATTATTGTTTTTTCTAAAATACAGCTGAATGTTTTCCAGCATTTGTTGTAGCTTAAATGTTCTTTGGAGTCATTGTTTAGATTATATAAAATATTTTGCATGAAACAGTCTTGGGTTCCAATGAAAGCTCTAATAAATAACAAATAACAGATGTCTATTCTGTTATGAGGAGCTTACCAGAGATGACAACTCAGACACAGTGTGTAGTCAATTGAAAGTCTTTATTACAACTATCTGGGACCATATCCAAGTGCTCAGGGACCTAGGTATGGCCTTACTGTCTAGATAACAGACTTTTTACAGTCAGAAAAGACTTTCTGACATCTCCCTGGGCAGTTGCTGGGGTAGAGGTATGGGGGCTGCTCTTCAAAGTAAGCAGTTTAAAGCAAACAGTTTTAACAGAAGCTAAGATAAGCAGATAGCTGGAGAGGTTCTACACAAACAGGTAGCTACAATGAAGGGTTAGCTAGAAGAGGTTCCACACAAACAGGGAGTTTGACAAAGGCTAAGATAAGTTAGCTAGGACATCCTGACCTTTGATTCCTAGAATTGGGTTGGTTAATTTTTCATGGGATTCTCCATCAAGGATTTCAGATTCTAATTAAACCTGGAATGGATTCAGCAAAAAATACAAGGAGGAACCTCTGAACTGTCTTGGACCAAAACAAAACTTTGTCATTTCCTTATAATAAAAGCTACATTCTGAAGATTAGAAAGAAGAGAAATCTTTAGGTTTCTCTTTTAAGCGTAGTTTTTGAAATAGCACCAACTCAATAGACTAAATATAAGCTGCTTAGCTTTATTTCAGAATGCTTCACAGAGTTATCTATGATTACTATTTTAATTTCCCTCTGATTAGTAGGGTAGAATATCCACTTTTTTTTATTTTGGAATGTAGCAAATAAGCCATAGTATCAGACTTGGAAGAGTAGAACATTACTTTTTTTCCACACTGTGTACCCGAGTCTTAAGAAATGACACCTCATACATAAATTTTAAGTATAAATTAAAATCCAGAGTTTAACCAATTTATATCTGTTTTCAACCCATAATTTCTTCGAAAAACTACTTTCACCCAATTCTTAACTGATGCTTTATTGCCACACTCAATTTAATTCCTTCTCAGTTACAGGTTAGAAGTGGCATTGCTATCCAGCCCAGGCACATGAACATTTTGAGAAATAGAGAAGTACATCAGAAAGTGACAAGCCGGGCAGTGGTGGCACACATCTTTAATCCCAGCACTTGGGAGGCAGAGGCAGACGGAGTTCTGAGTTCGAGGCCAGCCTGGTCTACAAAGTGAGTTCCAGGACAGCCAGGGCTACTCAGAGAAACCCTATCTCGAAAAACCAAAAAAAAAAAAAAAAAAAAAAAAAAAAAAAAAAAAAAGAAAAAGAAAAAGAAAGTGGCAGCAGGAACGTTGTTGGTAATTAAGATAAATAGACAAGTAGGTGATCAGAAACATGGTACAATATTACATTTAAAGAGACACAAACATAGGAATTGAAAGGACATTGAAATATTCTTTTCAAACATGTTTTAATCATCATTGTCATCACCACCACCATCATCATCTGATGTTAACTCTCTCATCATGAACTGAGTTTAGATTTGTACTTATCAATTTGACTTATAATATGATTTTATAACATGACAATAAGTTTGACCGTCTACTTGAATTGCTTGTGTTCTCTCTGCACTTCCTCTCCTCTTTCTTTCCCACTTTCTCCCTCTCCTTTCTTCTTTCCTTTACTCTCTCAGTCTAACACATTCTTTCTCCCTCTCCCTTTCACTCCATGTAAGCAAATTCAGCATATTGAAAGGTGGCAATACGAAGAAAAATTCATTTATCCTGTTCTACACTGGCCAGTGCCCTTAGCCTAAAAGCTCTTCCTGAATGCCAGAGGGAATTTGATAAAACAATGAAAAGGATAGAGAGAAGTTCTATTAAACTCAGCCACATAAATGCCATAAACATTTGTGCTGTAATATTTAAGCAGTTCTAGACTTCAATGGTATGATGTATTCTTTATGGCAAAAGCTGACCACTACATTTAGCAATGAATAAATTGTCTTCAAAACATTGTCTGCGAGTGGCTAACTAATGTTAGTACTGACAAAGAAAATCTGAGATTTCCTGGCATTCTACTCTCTGGTGGAGAGACCACTCATTTCAGTTACTAAGACCAACCTTTAAATCCCTTTATACTATTGAATTTATATATCAAATTTTCACAAATTCAGACTTAATTCACAGGTAAATACATCAATTCATTTTTGACAGGCCATCTTCCTTATTCAACTTTTAAAGTTTCATTGTTGTTTTACTAGTTTCATTTTTAATTTGCATTATTCAAAGTGTTTATTTCCCTCAGTGTTAAGACTCTCTGGGGTTTGTTGAAATGTTTAGAAACACATTTTCATTTTTTAAGTTTAGCTACTGCTGTATTACCTCACATTGATTAAAACTCAATCACCTTATTCAACCAGATGTGTACGTTTCCCATCATATCACCCCTGTTCATACCATGACTATGTAGATATCACTGTCATTCTATTAGGGCTTAGAGGTTCCAAAGCTTTGGCTTGACTCCAACCTTTTTGAATGGTTCTCTGAACTCTATGTATGACATATTTGTTATATTTTTTAAAGATAAACATTTTGTTCATTTATTCTTTGGATTTCTGTGAAAGATCCAGGGAGTATTGTACCAGCTACTGTTATCTCTCTTAACCCATCAGCTAATTGCAGGACCTCTTCTTTTAAAAAGGCAATTTGTTCCAATCACCCTTCTGCATACTCTGACCCATTATTGCATACTCTGACCCATTATGGTAATGGAAGAAAATTAAACCATACTCAAAATGTATGAAAAGCAAAGAGCACTGTGATGAAATGAAATGGTTATATCTGTAGTCTGAAATCTAAATATGGGCTAATTCTTTGTCTAGGGAGAGTTTTTATTTGAAGCATTTGAGCAACAGATATAATAGATGAAGACTTCAGTTAACTAGCACTATTGAATTAACTCCCTAGCCTGTGACTTCCACATGTTTATGCAATTGAGTTTTTAAGTCAACATCTTTATTCATCTGAAAATATCATCCTAGTGCTTTTTCCCATCTACAAAGGCAGCACAGGCAAGCTCTGCTCAGTGGTTGGCATAAATGTTTCAATCACTGTAAAACCATCAGAAGAAACTAACAAGGCAGGGGACTGAAGGTGAGTGAGTCTCAATCAACTACCTCTAAATAATTCTTTTTGATATATGGAGTGAGTAAAACCTATCATTTTTGAGCAGAGAATTATATAGACTAAAAATTGTGTGATTATATATTGAATGGAAAGCAATGAAAAGTACGTGATTTTGAACAGAGATGTGATGATGTCTCCTTGTGGAATTCAAATTACGTCTTAAGAACTATTTCTAGGCAATTAAGATTTCCTTGAAGGAAAGAAATGATTTGTAAGTCACAATTATTAGGAAGATAATTTCTAGTTATATCTCACAGAGTTAAAGTAGAAATTAATTTTCAATTAACCTTATTTTAGGAAGTATCATATCACAAGTTTCTGGTTTTCCAGAACATATTTAATCAAACTTATAAAGAATTAATATATAATTCAGTTATACTATGTCAACATATCATCAAATCTGATTATTGTAGAACATAATTTAAGTAATTTAAGAGAAAAAGTCTTAAATTTTCAGGATATTATATCAAGAAAAATGACTATGAGAAAGAATAGGAAGTAAATACTCCTTAGAACTGTGTTGTATCTAAGAATATTTGTAAATCAGACCAAATTTAAAGAGTTATTTTTCACCGGGCAGTGGTGGTGCATGCCTATAATCCCAGCACTTGGGAGGCAGAGGTAGGTGGATTTCTGAGTTCGAGGCCAGGCTGGTCTACAGAGTGAATTCTAAGACAGCCAGGGCTATACAGAAAAACCCTGTCTTGAAAAATCAAAAAAAAAAAAAAAGAAAGTTATTTTTTTCCTACTTTATTTGGAGGACTTTATGTTTCAGAACCAGTTATTTTGTTTTGGTTTTGTTTTGTTTACAATTAACTACTGGTATACCTCTAAAATTATTGTTTTACTTACCATTGCTTTTGCTAACAGGGGACTTTTGGCTTCTATTTGAACTTTAGGATTACTTTGAGTTTTATGAAGAGTTGCTAGACTATTCACACAGATTACATTATAACTATAGATTTTTCTTCATCTGGCCACATGTTATATAAGATCTTTCTATATTCTGATATCTTCAAAATTTTCAGTATTTTAAAGATGTCACTAATTTTGTCTTTTATCTTCTTTATCATATTTGTCCTTGGATATTTACACATATTTTATTTATTCTCTCAAATTTACTCTTTCCTTTTCTGTATCTCCCTCCCTCTTACTCTTCATCCCTACCCACCCTCAGCTTTGGAAATGTACATACCCATAATTTCTATGGCTAACTATTAAACTAAAGAATAAAACATTGAGTTTTATTCTTTAAACATGAATTATAGCTTTCAAGATTATTAGAAATATGTAAAATATAATGAATTTAAAATTACCAAGATTCCCAGAAATATTTATTTATTTATCCTTGGTTCTAAAAAAGTGACATGCCATTATTTGAAAACACTGAAAAACTTGGTTTTTTTCCTATCCTGTATTTTAGTTTTAAAATATATTATTGCTGTTGAATAAAGGTACCTTTTAAATAAAAAAGAAAAATGAGTAAGGAAAATGAGATACATGTAAAATGAGAAATAAAAATTAGCATAATGGCTTTTAAAGTAAAAGCACTACCTGAATAACAATAGAACTAAGAAGGGAAGGCACATAAAACAAGGAAGTATTGGAGTATTCTTTTCTGGAAACTAAGGCTGCCCAATTGCCAGGATTTAGTCACTGTGTATTTTATATCATTTAGAAGGATACTGAACCTGGACTAGATAAGCACTTATTGTCTGACAGAGATGTCTAAATATTAGTAGCTCTCGTCTGTGTTTCAGGAGTCTGAACTGGCCACATTTACCTATGCAGTTTGTGGATTCATCATGTACTGCTAAGTTCTTGAAACTCCTCAGTTTGTTTACTTTAAACCAAAAATGTAGATAGTAGGTTGAATGAGAATGGCCACCATAGGCTCATATGTTTGAATGATTGTTCCCCAGTGAGAGTGCCTCTTTGGGATGGTTTAGCATTGTGGCCTTTTAGAAGTGGATGTAGCCTTGTTGGAAAAAGGGCTTCTCTGAGGATGTGCTTTGAGGTTTCAAAAATCCAAGCTTGGACCTTGACTCTGTTTTTGGTTGCTACATACAGATCATAATGAAATGATCTCAGTTACTGCTTCATTGACACGCCAGTATTCTTCCTGTCCAGGAGATCATATAATAACCCTTTATAGCTGTAAACAATCTCTAAATTAAATGTTTTCTGTTATAAGAGTTGCCTTGGTCATGGTATCTTTTACGTGCAATAGAATACCCAGAAGTTGGTACCTGGGACTCAGATATTACTGTGATAGACCTCATTGTGCTGTTGTTTGGAAGACTATTGAAGACCTTGCGACTTTGGAATATTAAAATGGTTGGATGCTTTATGTAAGACTCAATGGACTATCCTAATAGGAATTTGAAGACAGTAGTGCTGTAAGTACTGTGAACTCTTAGGAACAAAATCAAGAGATATTACTTGGAAAGGATATTATCAGCAGGTCTATAAAGGGGGATAGTTTGGCAAGGAATGTGCCTGTTTTGTGCCTTGGTTCTAAAAAATCTGCCAGGGGCCAACTTGAAGAGTCTTGGACTAATACCTGTCATTAGCAAAGGAAACATCAAGACACCTAGGATTGACTGTTCATGTGGTTATTATTGATTGCCTTTATATAAATATACAACAGGAAGGAGAAGTAAGGGAAAGAGAAATATAAAACACACAGTGTGTGGAAAAACAGAAAACCAGGAAGTAATGTTAGACCCAAGTCCTATGGACCTGGGAATGGTAGCTTGGTTGTGGTTTGAATGGACCCCATCAACTCATATATTTGAATGTTTGGTCCTCACTTAATGGAACTATTTTGGAAGGATTAGGGCTGTGGCCTAATAGGAGTATGGCTTTGTGCATGGAATTGTGCGAAGCTAGCCCTTCCCCACCTGATCTCCTCTGCCTGCTGCCTGCTGAGGATGTAAAATTGAAGGAGCAAAAGTTATCTCAACATTTTGTGACTTTTCATTGTTCCTCCTAATTTGTCCACAAGTGTAGTTGACTGTTAAAATGGAGGTTCCATTACAAAATAATGCCCAAGCACAGCCTTCAGAGAGTATGGAGAATAGAAAGACCCTCTGATTGATAATCCATCATGATAGAAAATAACTAGTTTGCTTCATTAGTTGTCAACAAGATCTGAGACTTATGAGGACTTCCGGATTGCCCTGAGAGGACTATAGAAAGATACCTCCCTTACTTTCTAGATAAAGCTCTTGACCGTAGATCCCAATCCTATATTCAGCCATGGCTGGAGTGATATGTTGTTGCCCCTTTCTTGATATTCTGCTTTCTTTTTTCCATGCACTTTTTACCTTTCTTACCACTCTGTTTTTAGTTTCTGGCCATTTTTCAGTCTTCTCTCTTTGATATAGAATCTATTTTGTAATCATAACTTTTAGTGTCTATGTCACAAAAAAGCAAGTTCTAATCTTTTTTAAAGTGCTGTTTTATATGGAGTGCCTTTTAAATGAAAATTTGTTCCATTTATAAAAAAATAAAACTGAATGTTATTTTAAAAACTCCTAAATAATCTAATTCAACACCCATTAATTCATATATGTAATACAGAACTTAATTTAGTTGGTGAATTTTTTTAAATTCTCAATTGCATTCACTTGAAATAGGTTTAAGAAAAAACCAAACAAAAAAATTCTTCCTAGAGGTGCTATTTTTCATTTATTAAAGTCCCAAAATACTCTTAGCAAACAAGTTACTATGTGTTTGTTTCATTGGATATAAGAGTAGACATATTTTTCACTTAAACAAGTCACAATCAGTTTTTAAATATAATTAATTGTTAAATTAATCTTCCCAATCGTAACCTTAAGTTTAAAAAAATAACTAAGGACTTGTTATTCCACTAATAAAGACAAAAGCTTTAAAAGAGAGGGTTTTTTTTTTGATCTTATTTAAAAATATACCATTTGTATAACAATGCTCTTTCATTTATATTATTAATTTTTGTATTATAAGTATGCATAACAAGTTGATTGAAAAGTTTTCTCCATCTCATCTGCAGCCACCAAACCCAGACACTATCGTTGATGCCAAGAAGTACTTGCTGACAGGAGCCTGGTATAGTTGTCCTATGAGAGGCTCTGCCAGAGCCTGACCAATACAGATTCACATGCATGCAGCCAACAATCAAACTGAGCATAAGTAACTTAATGGAGGATTTAGGGGAAGGACTGAAGGAGCTGAAGGGGTTTGCAACCTTATAGGAAGAACAACAATATCAACCAACCAGACCCCCCAAAGCTCCCAGGGACTAAGCCACCAGCCATAGAGGGACCCATGGCTCCAGCTACACATATAGCAGACGGTGGTCTTTTCCGGCATCAGTGGGAGGCAAACCCCTTGGTGCTGTGGAGTCTCAATGACCCAGCTTAGGTGAATACTAAGACACTTAAGTAGAAATAGGTGGGTGGGGTAGCACCCTCATAGAGGCAGTGTGAAAGGGGACAGGATAGGTTTGTGGAGGGAAAACTGGGTAGGGGAATAATATTTGAAATATAAATAAAATAATCAATTAAAAAAAGGAAAAATATTTTTACTTTTCTTTTCTACAGTCCAGATATTGTCCCCCTCCCAGTTCCCCCTCCCACAGTTTCTCATCCCATCATCCTCCCCTACCCCTGTCTTCAAGATGATGCTCTCTCATCAGGCCTCTCCATTCACTGGGCACGCAAGTCTCTTGAGGTTTAGGCCTTTTTCTCCCACTGATGCCAGGCCCAGCAGTTCTCTGCTACATATGTGTTGGGAAGCCACCGATGAGGTCCTGAATTCTGCCTGTTAGTAACTCAGTGTCTGAGAGATCTCGGGTGTCCAGGTTAGTTGAAACTGCTGGTCTTTCTATTGGGTAGCCCTCATCCTCAGCTTCTTCCAGGAACAACCACAATGGTCCCAACTTCAGTCCAATATTTGGGTGTAAGTATCTGCAGTGCATCTCAGTCAGCTGCTTCTTGCACCTCTCAGAGAACAGCCACACTAGGCTCCTGTCTGTAAGCATCAGTAATAGTGTCAGGCCTTCAAGCATCCCCTTAGGTGGATCTCAAGTTGGGCCTGTCTCTGGACCTATTTTCCCTCAATCTCTTCTCCATTTTTGCCCCTGCAGTTCTTTTAGAGAGGAACAATTCTGGTTCAGAATTTTTGACTGTAGGACAGCAACCCCATCCCTCCACTTTATGCTCTGTCTTTCTACTGGAGTTAAACTCTGCAAGTTCCCTCTCCCTACTGTAGGGCATTTCATCTAAGGTCCCACCCTTTGAGTCCTGAGTATGACTCACTTCCCAAGTCTCTGGTACTTTCTAGAGAGTAACTCCACCTCCCAACCCCCAAGATTGCATAATTCCATTCATTCTCCTGACCATTAGGGCTTCTCTCTCCTTCCCACCATACCCAATCATGTTCTACTTTCCCCTCCCCTTCCCTCTTCCACCTATATCACTCCCTCTCTTTGCCTCCCATGATTATTTTCTACTCTCTCCCAAGTGGGATTGAAGCTTCCTCACTTGAACCCTTCTGCTCGCTAACCTTCTTGAGTTCTGTGGATTGTACCCTAAGTATTCCATAGTTTTTTGGCTAATATCCACTTATTAGTGAGTATATACCCTGCATGTCCTTTTGGGTCTGAGTTACCTTACCTCAGGATGATATTTTCTAGTTCATTTTGGGATGATATTTTTGTTCACTGAAACAAAAACTATAATATTTGCCTGCAAAACTCATGATTAATAGCTCATTTTTAATAGCTGAGTAGTATTCCATTGTGTAAATGAACCACATTTTCTGTATCCATTCTTTGTTTGTGGGTCATTTGTGTTGTTTCCTGCTTCTGGTTACACAAAACATACAAATAAATTTTTTGAATTCTTTTTCTGAAAAATTATTTTTCTGAAATTTTGTAACTGTTGTGTGTGGTAGCATACAGCTCTAATAGTAATAATAATAAATACAAAGTATTAAGGAAAATAGATGTCAGCAAATCATCCATAAATTAGTGAAACAGCATTAAATATAATTGTGTCAATAACTAGTTAAAGGGATCACACTAATTGTGTGTCTCTGTGTGTGTTTGTAGAAGCACATGTGTATATACATCTTCCCATATCACAATCCAAAAGCCTCATGGGAATCCTAACACTTACTATTAAATAAGAATATTTCATTGCTTGTTTAAATGTTATAAATCACTCTGTTTCCAAAGTAAAAGGTAATTAAATAGCTGAATATCTTGTTCCCTTATTTTGGACAGTTCTATATTCTCAACTTTTCTAGTGAAGACACAAATAGAATCATTTGGCATGGACTGAGAACAAGCAATCTGGAAGGAATCCAATACTGCTATACTTTTAAAAACTGAGATAGTATTTATGACCTTGTCAATTACTATACTGAAACAAAAGTATAGATAGAAGATTATCTGTGTCATAATTCAAGTATCATACATGGATTAAGGGTTGTCTAAAGAATAATTTATGGAATAAAATAGTTAAGGGTGAAAAAATTTGATAGAGTATGGGAAGCCTAGGTAAAAACTAAGTGTAAAAGTGAAGTATGATGATTTATGATAATAGAGATTCTCACAATATTTTTTAAAAAGTGTTTATTTAAAATGACTAGCAGTTGATTAATTGAAGAGGAAACACTTTAATAGCTTATAAATACAGACAATAAATATATTGGGACTTGTCCAAAAATGTCTTTTGAGGGATGAGGTTTTTCTAAGAGTTAAAAAGGGTTTTATTTGTTTGTTTGTTTGATCAATTGATTGATTGATTTTTATGATTTCAATGAATTCTCTTTGATTACAAGAAAAACCTTGTAGGTGATACAAGGGCTGAAATGTGTGAAAAATACTTCTTGGGTCAGATAATGAAACACAACAATCAAGGTCTACTCTCCTATATGAGTAATACTTCTATGTAATGAGAAACCTACATGAATATTCTTTTTCTTGATATTTAACTATGAATTTATTTTCATAGGAAATTAGTCAATATAATATAAGTTTTCCTCAGACAAAGCTAATCATGACACAAAAGCTCCTGACATAGAGCTGAAACCCATGGACAAAACTGATGACCACACACATATCAGTCTTTCTCCAAAGGAAATAGATGGCAAGTGATATGAAAGGAAGGGCAATCTTAATGTGTAAGGTATTGAGGCAGATGCTTCGCTGATACTGCTATATTTATTGGTAGATTGAAATAAATATTTTGAGATTATGTATAAATACTTCATTTCCCCATTACTTACCACTCTCCAAATCTACCTGGAGACTATTCCTCGACCTCCTTCACATTCATAGCCTCTAAATGTCACTGTTTTTGCATGTATATATTCCCTCAAACAACTAAAAACAACAAACAAACAAAGAAAAACCCTTGCTCATTCTGTATAATGTTACTTTGTTACTTTCTTTTTTGTTGTTGTTTTGTTTTGTTTTTTGTTTTTGTTGTTTTTTTGAGACAGGGTTTCTTTGTATGGCCCTTGCTGTCTTGGATATCACCGTAGACCAGGCTGACCTTGAATTCAGAAATCTGCCTGTCTCTGCCTCCTAAGTGCAGGGATTAAAGGCATGTGCCACCATTACTCGGCTTCATTTTTGTTTTAGAACTATTTATTATTGACTAATAATTGATAAGCTCTACCCAGGGGAAGACTATTTCTTTTCCTTTTACCATTCCTTACTTGCCTGCAGTTCTTTGTGTAGGCCTTTCTGAGAGAGTGGCATTTGGAGCAATGTACAACTTTCAGAGTTTTCAAATAATAAGATAAAGATATGCTTGACATTTCTAAAGAAAGTCCTCCTGAGATTTCCTCTGTCCATGTTATCATGCCTACTAGCATTGTCCTTGTTAAGCTCATGTTTGAGCAATAAGGTTGATTAGATTTTATGAGTATAATTTCTGTTGTTACTATAAGATACAAGCTCACATTAAGGTTCCTTTTCTCTTGGTCTTACAATCTTTTTAACATCTTTCATATGTTTCTTGAACTTTAGATACAGAATGTGTATCCATTACAACTGGGCTCTGCAGTTCACTATTTTGATTAATTGTTTATGTTTTTCTGTAATGGCTTCTTCCATGTTAAACAAAGAAATTACTTTAATGGGAATTACACTTATCAGTGTGGAGAAGGATAATAATTTAGCATTAATGATATCAGAAGATTTCATGCAAAATTCTAATGAAAATAAGAAACCAACAAGCTCACCCAGTTATAATGCCTATGAACCAAAACAATGACCAGCATACCACAATAACTATAAGGTACAGTAATGGCACATACATCTTGGTGGTAACCAGGAAGGAAATCATTTCTAGGACTGGAAAGGAAACTTAGTAACCTACCCAAGGCTAGTGAATTAATGGAACTTGGAGAATCTACAACCACCACTTTATTAAAACTAAAATTTTAACCATCAGAAAGAAGTTGGATAAAGTTAGCCTGGAATGGAGATTAAGAAAATCCTAGCTTACAAAACAATTAACAAATTGAATTCTGTTTCTGACCACTGTCTTGTTGTTAAATTACATATTTTATTGATTTATATGTGCCATAGTTTTCTCATTACTAAAATGGATTTAACATCTGCCTCATCATATTGTCTTTGGTTTAGACCCTGTAGCAGACAAAATTCGCAGAAAATGTTGACTCCTTTCATTTCTTCCTCAATTTAGCACCCTACAAATTGTCTGTATGTGTGTGTTTGTGTGTGTGTGTGTGTGTGTGTGTGTGTGTGGTAAGAGAATCTCTGGAACAAGAAGATAATATAAAGTCACCATTAACTTCAACCTTCTTCAGTCAGGTTTTGCTCTACACCACAAGCTATTAGTCATATTGTCTTCTATTATAGAATTGTAAAGCACCTATTATAGACTATTAGTCCATTAAGTTCATTATCTTGAGGATTGTACTTAATATATTCAAGACATACATTTTCCTTGGAGATCTGTAAACACCTGAGATATAATTTATTTTAGCTGATATTAAATACCTAGGTGAATCACAAAGAACTTTGGGGAAGACATCATGGCACTTTGACTGAACATGCGATTTAGAAAGACTGATAAAGTCCTGCTCATGGACATGTAGGCTTGAGTAATATTTAGACTGAGGGGACTTTAATGTTCTCAACTGAAGTGAAAACAGAATATGTATGCCTAGGTTATTCTGAAAATATATATCAACAATAGTTACATAACTCTTCTATCTCATTAGCTCCACCACTAATACAGGACAAAAAAAAAAAAACACACACACACACACACAAAATAAGGACAGACACCTTATTTTTCTCATTGCCTGATGACAAATACTATGTCAATATCATGTCTATTCCTTAAGTCTCAGAAATCTTTCATTAACAGGGGGAGAAATGATATATGACTTTTCATTATGCATTCCAGATGTTTCTCAGTCAATATACATTTATAAACCAAGAGTGTACACCAGGAATTCTGTTGAAAATACTACAGTTACCAGGCCAGATGGTGTCTAGTTTTCATAGAGTTTAAGTGTGGTAGGTACATGAACACCTGAGGAGTGTGAAATAAGTAGTTAAAATGTAAAAGGCATGCAGCTAATGCTTAGAAGATAGCATAGGCTAAAAATCTACTGGAAGAAGATGGCTGCTATGACCAAACAGTACAGAAAGCCATTTCTCAAAAGGTGGCATTTGTAGTAATGTACCACTTTTAGAGTGTTCAAATCAGAAGATGAAGATATGCTTGACATTTCTGAAGAAATGAAAAAAAAGTTGTATTAATTTATTCATTTTACCATAACAGTGTGTCATAGACTTGGTAGGTTGAACAGCAGAAATTTATTCTCCATGGTTTTGAAGCCTAGGAAGTCCAGGATTCGACTGTTTGGTATAAATTTGATTTGTTGTCAATTTCTTGTGCTTATAGGCTTTTACAAATATGTTTACATAGATTTTCTTCAGAATATGCAATCTCTCTCTCTCTGTCTCTCTCTGTCTCTCTGTCTCCCTGTCTCTCTCTCTCTCTCTCTGTTTGTGTGTGTGTGTATTTGTATGTGTGTTTAACTTTGTGCTTAATTTCTTGAGAAATCACTTTATTTGTTATATCATAGTATTGATCTGATTAATAGGACTCAGAAGCTCTGACATCCCGTTGCCTTTTGAGCATGTAAAGCCAATCAGCCAGACTGAATAGAGTTCTTTTAGCATGATTACATTTTACTTTGCTTTCTTTCTAACCTTTCTATTTCCAAAAGTAATCATATTAGGGATTATAATTTCAACACATGTATTTGGAGAGAAGGCACAAATTAATTTCATAGCAGCTAGGTAGACATAATTTACAATAGAGGGATTAATACAAGGGCAGAAAGCAGAGACTCATCATCCAAAGTCACCTAGAATATTCTAGGGAATTTGTTTTTATCCTATGTAATCTAAACATATTGAAAGACTTTTAAAGCATATTTTAAAAAATTAGAAAATTATTTCTCAAAAATACAATGGTATTTACTATATAAAGAACAAAGCGCCATGCCCATTCATCTACTCCAGTAAAGTCTGCAGTATCAGGATTGAAAGCCTGATCATGGACCAGAGGCGTTATGACTTCAAAGGGAGTTTGTGCCTCCTGGGTATTCAGTCAGTCATTGGCATCTCCTAATTCAGACGTGTTCCAGATTAGTCTTTCCAATTGTCAACATGCCTTCTTATTTGGGCATAAAGGTGCCCCAAGAAATGATTCGTAAATAGTTAAAACTTAAGATTGGGCGTTGTTCCCTGGCCAGGACAGCATTCCAATATATCCTAATTTATTACCAAGCTGTTGTTAGCTTGGAATTTCTCAGAAGGAAGCTGCCTTATCAGACAGGGTATCCTCAGAGTTAGCAACAGAGGTCAGGCACTATTGCTACTGTAAACATAGTTAGAATTCTCAGAGCAGTCCCACAGAAGCCAGAATTGTTTTACACACCAGAGAGTAATTGAAGGGCTTCCCTCACTTAAGAACATTTTCAGGAACTGCTAAATTGGGACTTCCTAGTGCTTGCTTCCAACAGACCCAGAAAATTAGCTTGGGACTGCCAAGATAGCCCAAGCAGGAAGGGCAACACTGCTCTTCTACTTTGCACCTGGATGCCTGAATTTACCGACCTTGATGTGGCTGTCACTTGCCTATGTGACTTTTGTCATTCACCCTGTTTTCTGTATACTATATAAGCCTGGTTTTCATTTTGTGCACAGACTTACACTTACATATTCAGATTCAAGAGAGAGTATTCTAGCTTTGAGTTAGCAGCCCCTTGGGCCCAGAGCACTCGTATCCGGGGGGTGCAGAGCCTGTCCAGAAGATGTGGCTGCTTTAGACCCAGTGTGTTTCAGGTGGCCTCAGATATACCTCAACTGCTGAGCTGCTAGATTTCTCATTTCTCTTTTGTAATGACTGTAAAAGCCTGATGCCATTTTAAAGAAATACACTCAGACTCAGCACTTCTTTGTGTCGACTCTGTTTGTCACTCACCGAATTTTTTGCCCACCTGACCAGAACTCTCATCCCGCGGAACAAGAGGTCCCTGCAACGAACCCAGTCCGTGGCAACAAAGTAGTTATTAATCAAAATTATAAGCAATGAGATATATGTGTAGATATGTGACAGGGAATGTATTATGGATTGCCTCCTACAAATATGGGAACTGAGAAATCTCATGGCAGGGTTCAGGCTACTAATTCAGAGATACAAATAGTGGGGATCAGTCCAACTCTGGAGGCTTCAGATACAAATAAATAAACAAATAAATAAATAAAGCTAAGACATAACTCTTGGGTTAAGGCAGAAAGCCAAGCAACAAGTAAGCTTCCAGATGAAGTTCTAGGTGGCTAAGACATTCAGTGAGGGGTAATAAAAGCACAGTTCCCCTTGCTTATTTGTGCCTTTCATGTCCCTATCCTCATGGGCAGTGTATCTATTCTACCTAATCCACTATATTCATAAGAGTGATCTCTAAATGTGCCCTGTAAAACAAACCTAAACTAACTGTTTTATAGTTTCATAAGAATTTCTAAATGTTCCAGAATAATATGTAAAATTAAGTTTTATAGTGTTTAACTAAGGAATTCATGTAGAAGAATACCTCCAAGTCAAAAGTAAAATTTTAATGAGCAATAGTGATACAATGACACATTGTATTTGGATGCATAGTAAGACACAGCCAACAGGTTTTGGACAATAGGGTGATAGAAGGGGCATAGGGCAACAGAATTGTAAGCATTTCTAATTATTAGCTTTAATTACTCATTGAATGGGATCATCATTTACTGAAATGGAGAAGATTAATAGAAAATCATTTTAAATTGTGCTAAATCCAGAATATTGTTGGATTTGTTCTGTTGCCTTCACAGATATTCAAGTACACTATCAAATAGGCAATTATACTTATAAATCTATCACAAAGTGAGGATTAGTGTTCAACACAAGAGTGAGATGTTTGTATATGTGAGAAGTGTTTAGATCCAATGAACTAAAAGTGATTACCAAGGGTTTAAATTTATTCTGAAACAAAGCTGGATTTCAGCATTGAGCCTCAGAGCATAGTATTGAGAAATTCTGCTTAAAATGAGACTCTATCAAAGTAAATCAGAGGTAGCTATAGATATTAGAAGTGTATGAGTGGAATATCATTTTGAAGAAGATAATAAAACTTATTGTTAAGTGGGAAATGTTGGCCTGTGTTAGATAATGCTGTGAAAGAGTGGGACAGAACAAGAGGCTTTTTTTCCTGGATATGGTTACATGAGTTCATTGAGAATTTTGTGTATCAGAATTTAATTGGAGTACTGATGAGTTGCCTTCTTACCTGTGGATCCATTTTAGAATAGCCTGGGAAATTATGGGAAACTACTACTGCATGATTCCCTGGCAGTCTAATCTCACATCATATGTGAGTCTTGGGCTAAAGCAAAGGAAGCAGCATGGATATATTTGTGAAGCTCCGGCCATTTTAAAAGCATTCTCTGGATGATCAACGAATGTAACAAACATAGAATCAACACTATAGAAGTTAGTCCCATATATGTGAAGAAACCTGAAGAACCATCATGTGATAAAAGACTATTTTTTATTCTTGCTGTAACTTTAATTGCCTTTTTGTAGAAAATACTACAAATAATTTCTGTACTTCTGAGACATCTAGCGTAAATATCGGACCAAGTGATTCAAGATAGAAAGGAAACAAATGTAGGAGAAAAAATTCTCAGACATTAGGGGGTGGGGAATTCTACATGATTGAAGATTTGCATCCTTCATTACCAGCAATAGAGATCACCGTTTCCTGTCTCTGCAAGAATTATTCTGATAATGGATAAATAGTGTGATTATGGGTGAAAAAGAATGAAGGTATGAATCAAGTTCTTAAATTTTTATTTGAATACTGGAAAATTGCAATTTTAAATAAGTTTTGTATGATAAAGGATTACAAAAACAATCTCTCCAGTATGTTTGTGCTTTAGTTAAGTGCTAATTTCCCCTAGAAACGTCTTTTGGGGCTAAAATTGCCCAAGCTGTGGACAAATTATACACAGGTAAGTTTAGCAATTGTTTGCTTTACTATATGTGAGTGAAAATGAATGAGCACCAGTTCCCAGTATATGCACAGCACAGGGAAACTCATACCACATTGGAAGATACACACCTAGCATCCTATTTCATAAGTCATTGACATGCACTTGGAAAAATAAAGAGATGTTTTTAGCACTGGAAAATATACAACGCTACTTTTGATAACATTTCAAACAATTTTTTAAAGTTTCTAAATGTGATTACTTTTCAAAAGACAAATTATTTTTGTAGATGTTAGTAAGATATTCAAATTTAGAAACAATGAAAAATACTTGGCTTAATTCAACACTTCCAAGATTCTATAAGATTGGGTAAGATTTATCATTACACTAACTTGAAATTTATCTAGATTAAGAACAGAGTAGAACTTTCTTAGGATAGTAATGTAAAGTGATGCTGATTAAGGAAACAGGGGCAGATTCATTTTCTCAAAAGGCAGAAAGAAATATTAGAAATGTTCAGTTATTCCATAAGATCCATCATATGGTACCCAGCGAATCAGGGAGGGCTTAGGGTTCTTAGTCTTATTAAAGGAATTTAAGAACAAACACAAAAGAAAGTTCCAAGATAAAGAGCAGAGTTCAAATGGAAGTTTGTGGATAGTTTATAGGCCTTGAAAAGGAAAATCCCAGGCCAGGGAAACTACATCTCAAAGCATCAGGGAGTGAGAGATTGGAAAAGACAAACTGTTACAGAAGTTGAGTACCTGATGAAAGGCAGCCACATGGTATAGGGGAATGCCAGAGCCAGTAAGCAGAAGATGGTGGGTGGTGAGCGCAGGGGGTGGGGGGCATGCCGGGATGGAACAGGGGTTTGTTTTTGTTTTTGTTTTTATTTTATTTTATTTTTATTTTTTCAGAGGGGAACCTGGGAAAGGAGATATTGTATGACATGTAAATAAAGAAAACATCTAATAAAAGAAAAAAGACAGAGAGAGAGAGAGAGAGAGAGAGAGAGAGAGAGAGAGAGAGAGAGAGAGAGAGAGAGAGGATGCCCAAAGTGTTTGTTAGGGAGTTTAAAAGGATACTTAGGTTCTTCTCAGCATTTGAAAGAAAATGACTGAAAGGAAGAAAAAGGAGATTTTTCTGAGGCTTAACTCAAAAAAGCTGACAAGTTAAGCAGCCCACATGGAGGCTTGTAGAGACAGCACTCGGGATGAGGGATAGGGGAGCTATGAGAAGGAAAGATATTATATGAACATAAACCTGACTTCCCATAGGTGGTACCCTGGTCAGTGTCCTGATCTGCCTCACTGGATAAAACCTTAGGGAAGACACGGGTGCATGTCTCCACCTAGGGGTAGATTTCCATTCTTAACAAAAGCAAGTTCTGAAGAGAGCAAGCATCTGGCATCCCTTCTGCTCTGATGACTTACCCATGTCATGTAAATTGATCCCTGAAGCTTTTTTGAGAAGTCAGTTTACATGTAATTACAAAATTCATACAAATAATTACTCACACATGTATTCATCAGAGTGTTATTTCATATCCTCTACATGACTGAAATCTGAGTTGAGACTAAACAGCTAATTCATTTTTTCATGAATTATATTATCATGCATTCCTTAAAATATCTTCACTGTTCATTAAAAAACTATTAAATAAATAACAGAAAATACTAAAAATTAAATGCTTTAAGTGTTAAATAGAAAATAAGATTTAAAAGAAATGTTACTGATGTAGTACAGTGTAGCTACATGAGATTTTTCCTTATTCTTCCTTATTTGAATATTTAAATTTTCATATTTAAAATGCCCCACATTTTAAAATATATGCATTTTATGGATGCTTACTGTTCTATTTCTGTACAGAAACACTATGGCCATGGCTACTTAGAAAAGAAAGCATTTAATTGGAAAGTGCCTTACACTTTCAGAAGTTTACTCCATGATCATCATGGAGGGTTGTTTGGCAGCTAGCAGGCAGAAAGGCATTGGTACAGTAGCTGAGAGCTTACATATGTTCCACAAGTTGGAGGCAGACAGAGACTGGACCTGGCATGGCTTTTTTAAAGCTTCAAATTCACCCCAGTGACATACTCTCTTCAACAAAGCCATATCATTCAAACCTTTACAATGAATGAGCTCAAACTATGAAAATCTTATATTTTTTTCTGTTTTCTTCTTTTAACCATTTAAATCTGAAACATAATAATAATAATAATCTGAAACATGAGCTTAATATTTCATTTAACTACTGGTACTGACCAGAAATGTATTATTAAAAAACACTTTACTAGAATCCTTCCCATATTTAATCATCAAACCCACACACCAGACACTATTGTGGATGCCAGCAAGTGTTGGCTGACAGGAGCCTGCTATAGCTGTCTCCTGAGAGGCTCTGATGATGCCCGCCTGACTAATACAGAAGTAGAGGCTCACAGCCATCCATTGGACTGAGCACAGGGTCCCCAATGAAGAAGCTAGAGAAAGGACCCAAGGAGCTGAAGGGTTTGCAGCCCCTTAGGACGAACAACAATATGAACTAACTAGTACCCTCAGAGCTCCCAGGGACTAAATCACCAACCAAAGAGTACACATGGCGGGACTGATGACTCCAGCAGCATATGTATAGCAGAGGATGGCCTAGTCAGTCATCAGTGGGAGGAGAGGCCCTTAGTCTTGTAAAGGTTCTATGCCCCATTGTAGGAGAATGCCAGGGCCAGGATGCAGGAGAGGTGATGGAGCAGGGGGGGTGTTGTTTGTTTGTTTTTGTTTTGTTTTTTTCAGAGGGGAACAGGGAGAGGAGATATCATTTAAATATAAATAAAGAAAATATGTAATTAAAAAAAGAAAGAAAAACACTTTACTAAACATTTTAATACCAAAGTTACTGGGGATGATAGGAATTGAGAGAAGGTGGGTCCTTTTTAACATGTTAGAGTTACAGGAAAACAAATGCTCTGTTTCTGGTGAGCTGGTAGTTAGCTCTGAGAGCATAAAGGCTTTAACGTCTAGTTGGTCAATGAGCTGAGGAACTGAAGTCAGAAGGCCTTTGCTCATCAAGGTGTCAGCTGACCACCAGCCTTGGTCTTTCACTTCATGGTCCTATACATACACACACAGAGACATACATATATATATATATATATACAACACACAGAGTAACACATGTAGACACATGTACAATACAGAGAGAGCAAGAAAGTGAGACAGACACAGAGACACACAGATGCACAGCCACACACACACACACACACACACACGTACACACACACACACACACACACCAGGAACATTCTTGGAGGGCTGCCTGCTCCTGGCTTTTCTGTGTAATTTGATTTATCCCATTGACCAATCAGAATTCTGAACATGGATTCAAATTCATCAAACAGATAAATCAAAACTAAATGCCTAACCTAAATGTTGGTGGGACTATATCAACCAGTTCCCATGTTATAAAAGGCCTAGGTCCAAAAGTTTCTTGGCAGCTCATTCTCCAGGCTTGTCCCTGCTTCAAGGATCTGTTGCTCTTGCTGTTTGCTTGCTTGCTTACTCTCTTAAGTCCGCACTTATTCTTCCCAACTATGAGGAAATAAACCTGGGAGCCACTGACTTAATTTGATACTCGTGGCCCCTGGGTTTCAAGGATTCTGCTCACCCTTGAGATAAGCCCATGAAGACCCAAGAAAGGCTTTGTCGCCCTCAAAGAATTCCAAAACAATGATACCATTTTAGAAATGAATAACAAACAAAATGAATTTACTGTTTTGTACAATTCGGCCCTTTATTATTAGTTGAAGATGCTGACACTGTAAAAATCTATCGGAGCAGCTACTCTGAAAAGAAGCAAAGGGGAAAAACGCTGAACTTTTTCATTTGTTAGCACTAAATTCAACTGGCATCGTACATGTAGTTCATTCTGCATTGTACTTTCTATTCTTTTAGTATTTGATCTGATCTGACCACATCACTATCATAAAAACCTTGAAGAAAATAACAATTTTTAAAGTCAAAATTTGACAGCTCCTCATCTACTTCAGAGCCCTAATTTGATAGGGAAAACCATGTCACAAGTTATATATTTATTTATCACCATATGCATAGCAAATACACCGGTTACAGAAACCTATCACTAAATCTTTTTCCTGGAAAACTGCTTGTGATCAGACATAAGGACCTGGGTTTGGTCTCTTACATTGCAGAAGGAGAAAATTACCTCCTGAAGCGTGTCCTCTGACCCTCACCTCCACCAACCATATGAGTGAATGAATAAACATAAAATTTAAAAGTTCTCTACATTTAGAGAAAATGAGAAATATAAAAATATTCTACATTTCTACTATATGTACTTTAAATTTCTTTGGTTTAGAAAATATTTCTCACAAGGACATCAAATACTTTTGGTCACAGAGTAGTGACAACTGTTTCTTGCATCTTGTACTCAAGAGTTGCCATGGATTTGGAAGTATAATAGCTTATAAGTCTGTCAAGTCTAGTGTTTTAAGCAATTTGGAAAGATTTTGATTGAGAATTTCACATCATGGGCCTCAATCCCATTTGTCTCCCCATTCCTTTGTATCTGCCCTCTGCCTTTGCAAACATCCCCCAACACACAAACCCAGACAAAACAAAACAACAAGAGCAAAAATAAATAATAATACTCTTCTCTTAGAAGGTGCTTATGTCAAAGTGCATCATACTGTACACCCTTTTGCTCAAACACCTTTACTTGAAAAAGGTTTGTTACAAATAAATCATTCATCTTGCTTGGCGCCTCTTACTTCTGCTACCCAATCAATACTGGATCCTCACTGGACTCCCTTCAGATATCCTGTTGCTGCAATATGTCATGGAGATCCTGAAGCCTGGCCCCTTCACTTGCTCCCCAGCTCATGAATGGGGTAGATATTGAAGTAGAATAACTCAAAACCCTGGATCTTGGCCTGGATGTTAGGTGAGTTGGTCAGCCCACTAACCCTTTTACACCACCAGGGCCAGCTCTCCAGCCCCACCCCGCAAGGGACAGGGCCATCTCTCCTGCTTTCACCACCTTGGGTGGGCTGTCTAGTTCCACACTAATATGGCCAGCTCTACCGTGCTGCCCATGTGAAGGGCTGACTGCTCCCCAAGTGCTCAGCATCCCTGCCAACAGGGGCCAAGTCATGAAGGTTTTTTTGTTTTGTTTTGTTTGTTTGTTTGTTTGTTTGTTTGTTTTGGTAAGTCTTGTTAACAGAGCTATTTGGAACTTTGAAGATGTTATATCACATAGTGCTTTGTTTGTTCATTCAAGGGACACTTTCTCCATTGAAATGCCACTTTTCTCTAAAGTTACAAAAATGTACTGTGTTAGTTCCTCTATCAGGCTTGATGATTTTCTCTATCAGACTTCCTCTATTGCCCAGATGTTTAAGGAGCAACTCTGTAGAGGAACAACCACAATCCTTTTACCACCAGCTTTCGGTCCCCCTTTACCACCAGCTTTCTGTCCTCTTGATTCTTATGCAGTACAGAAATTGAGGCTGTGACTGGGTTTAAACCCTCCATGTTCAATATTGATCACACTACTTAACTGCACTTCTGAAAGTCATTTAGATTATAGAATATTTCCAACATTCATTAAATATTGTCTAAATATATACATCTAACTAAGTGAATATCACCCTGTTTCTGTCTATGGATACTTACATACTGTTAACCTGGAGAGTTGGGGTGGCTGTTGTTTTTCAAATCTTAATTAAGCATAACAACCTTTGTGTCCTTAAAAGCATTTGGGAAAATGCTTAAAAGAGTTTTCAGTGAAATGTGATCTGATTCCTTCTGCTTTGAACAAGAGAAATGAATGAGTGATTACAGCAGTTAGGAGCCATTACTAGAGACAAGGCTCTAAGTTAAGCTTAACTATGAACTTGAGAACTAATAAAAAGGGAACAAATCCTTAATTAGCTAATTATGATGAAATTCAGCGGAAACTACATAATGTTGGTTTTATGACTTAGCTATCCAAGACAGGGAGAGCACTCTCACACGGATTTGCTTTTATTCATTCAACTTCTAAGCATAAAGTCCATTCAGTTACATTCAACTTCTAAGCATAAAGTCCATTCAGTTACCCATTTTAAAGAGAAATGGTTTCCTTAACAAAATATTAATGTGATACTGTGGTTCAAGATGACAAAAACATCAACTTAAACTTCACATTGAAGAGCTCCCTAGAATTCTGACTATCTCTCTTTTAAGTATCTTTCAAAGAGACAGTGATCTAAGGAGCTAATCTAATAGATGAAGAGTGATGTAATCCATTGTGATAATTAAATCTGATCAGTTATTTAAAGTACAGTCATTTGTTTCCTGAACAGTCAAGGTCAGGGCCAACTCTGGGTATTCTCAGAGGTCCTATTTAAGTATGATGAGAAGGTAATGATGACCAGCCTGGGAATGAGATAGCAGCTGCAGTCTGGGGGGAAGAGGAATCAGAGTATAAACTGCAGTCCTTGTAAATTCTAAGTTCTGTTTGTTTTTTATTTTTTCTTTTTTGGGTTTTTGGTGGTGGTGGTGGTGGTGATGGTGGTTTTGTTGTTGTTGTTGTTGTTGTTGATCCCAGAAGGATCTAATTTAGGTCTTTCTCTGCACATCTGTGGTTTTCTTCTAATGAGCTATAATGGACAGAAGCAGATGTAGCCATTAGCCTAGTGAATATATCACTGTAAAAATGCAAGAGCAATATAGATACTGATGCAGGAAGACAATCCAAACTGCAGCCACCATGAACCTGACTTCAGTAATCAATCAATACATTCTTCCTTCTTTCTTTCACCTCATGAGTGTAAAAAACAACCTGACATTGAAAATGCAATTTTCAAACCAAAATTTTTACCTTAGAATGCAGGTAAATTGTGGGCTTTCTGCTATGCTCTTAGGAGGACTTTTTTTTTTCCTAGCTATTTCCAGCTCCTCTGTCTTGAGACTAGGAAGTCAAACCATTTGCATTTGAAACAGCTTTATTATTTAAAGGGAAAGGTTTCCATCTACTGGTTTCTTTGGGTAATAAAGAAAAGAGTTGACATTAGAATTTGGTGCCCATTCAAAGGCTTTTGTTTTATTGAAAAAAAAAAGACCAAACATATTACAATTTTTAAAATATAATATAAACCTACATTATGTCATTTTAAGGTAGTAGAAAGGAATATATAATTTGCCTCTTTTCTCTTGCAAGACTGACATGAAGCATAGCAACCAAATACATAATCTCACCTTCCTAATACAACCTTGATATCAAAGTAATTGAGGCAGTGCTGTGAATTTCTGTTTCCATTTCTTTCTTTCAAAAATCAGCGCTAAGTTTCCTGAGCAGATAACATTTTTATTATACTTCTCAGGATTTGAGTTCAGATACTGATATATGATGAATACTTCTCATATATATTTATCGTTGTGTGATTAGACTAAAGCAGTGATTCTTTTAGGAAACAGCAAAATAGACGTTATGACTACACATAACATCTTTTATAAATGTGGGCAGTGTCTGTGGTGTGTGTGTGTATGTGTGTGTGTGTGTGTGTGTGTGTGTGTGTGTACAAATTCGAATGATTAAAAATGTAGTAATACTTGGGCTTTAATTTCAAAGTCACCTTACTTAACAGAATGAGAAGTGTCCATGTAGCATACATTTTGTATACTCTTTAAATTTCTTAAATTGACTCCTTTTAATTTCAGTAATATTAAATGAAACAATAGCTTATACAGGGTAAAAACTTAGTCTTTTTAAAATACTTACCCCTTCCAAAATTCTCCCAGACCCTCCCTACCTTACCCACCACACTATGTATGCAATTTGGTGTCCCTCTCTCAAAAAACCCACAAAAATGAAAATTAAAACAAAGAAACAGGGGACGAATGAGATAATGTCAAAAGATAGCAAAAATTTCACAAAAACACAGATTGAATTTATTTTGTGTTGTCCAGCTTCTCCTGACCATGCATATGTATATGTGTGTGTATGTGTGTGTGTATGCATGTATATATATAAATATATTATATGTATACATTATATATATATATATATATATATATATATATGCACATGCATTTCAAAATAATGGATTTCAATGTAATGTTCCCATGCACGTTTGATACCACCTTTGATCATGTTCACTCATCAGGTGCATTTCCTAAGACATGCTACCATTTCCCAATCCCCCCCTCCCTTCATTCTACTTCCACGTCTATATGTCTTTAACGAGAGTTCATATATGAGAGAAAACACTTTAAGTGTGACTAGTTTGATTAGGCATAATGATATCCAATTCCATAAAATTTCTAATGAATTGCTTAATTTATGTTTTGTGGTTTAATAAAACACACACACATGCACAAACACACACACACACACACAGACACACACACAGTCACTCACTGAAGGAACCTATCCTGACTCCATAATCCTCATTGTGTTGTATTAAACTCTAATAT
Source organism: Mastomys coucha (assembly GCF_008632895.1). Lineage (NCBI taxonomy): Eukaryota > Metazoa > Chordata > Mammalia > Rodentia > Muridae > Mastomys > Mastomys coucha. Next base: position 42,211,425 of record NW_022196897.1, read on the forward strand.
GAACTATTTCTATTCATTGTTGACTTTGATGTGTTAGGTAAAATAATTTTTAAAAATCTAATTCTCTTCTCATGTGCACTTCAGAGTTAGATGTTAACATGTATAATGTGCATAATGTGGATCATAAATATAGTGATTTTATATATCCATTTAATAATATAATTGTTAGCTTTTGTGGTAGTGCTATTTTTAGCTTTTGACAGAGACTTATACTTTACTTTTCATATGGCTCTACAAATTTACAATTCAACAAGTTCAAGAGGGTTTCCTTTCTCTACACTCCCACCAACACATTGTGTGCTTTTAAAAATATTAAAATAACTGATATTCTAACTGAGGTGAGGTGACATTTCTTTGTGGTCTTAATGATAACTGGTGGTACTGGACACCTTTTCAGTTGTCCACTAGCTGGTTGTATGTGTTCTTTAGAAAAGAATCAATTCTAAATTATTGCTGATTTTGTTTTTTTTTTTTTTGTGTGTGTGTGTGTGTGCTTGTATGTGTTTGTGTGTGTTTGATGAGTGGATGAGTGCATGCATGTGTGTGTTATACATTATATACTGTACATATACACATATATGGATGTACATATAGCCATGTGACAACAATGAATGAGAAAAAGAGTACATGAATTTAAAGCAAGAAAGGAGGATTATATGGGAAGGTGTTGAAAGAGAAATGAGTAGGGGGAAATGATGTAATATGCTACAATACTAAAAATAAAAGAAATAATAAAAAAACATTTGCCAAAATTAAGTTGACTTTAGCTCAGAGATTTATGGATGGTTCAATAAATAAATAAATAAATGGTCTGAAATAATAAATAAATAAATAAATAAATACATACATACATAGGTCTGAAGACTATCAGGAGCCATCTAGAACAGACTAATACTAGCAGGTGACTTTTTTGAAGGTGGCCTACAATTTTTCCATGGTTTACAATGGGTGAACTCTGGGAGGCTAGTTCCCAAGGGGCTTCATCTCCAGATTGCTTCTTGCAGCTGATATGGCTTCTCCTGTCATTATTACACAGTCTAATGACCCTGATATTAGCCCACCATACTGAGCGGATTTCCTGCAGATGAACTGAAAGATGAATTTTCATCAATTAATAATGTTTAGATGAATTAATAACTCATAGAATTTCTGATTTTATTCTAATAATTTTAGGAAGAAACATTTAAGAGATGCTTTTAGTTGCTTTGCCAGAAAGATATGGTAAAGTTAGAGTAAAAATTGTACACATTCATCATAAAATAATAAGTAAAGGCTGCATAATAAGGAATACAATGAGCTTTCACAATTACACTAAAAAGAGAAATAGGCTTGGGGCAAATTTGTGATTATGGAAAAACATTCATTCTTGGTCAGATTCAAGTATGAAGCCATAGGTGCGCACTATGATAAAGCAAGGCCATGTGAAACTATTGCTTTCAACTCATAATGAGCTTATAGAATGAAACACTACTTTTAACTCATATATCAAAATTCTTTTAAAACTTCCCCTTTTGTTAACATTTTGTCTTTGATATAATTTATTTAAAGAACTTTTGTTTATGAAGGTATAAAAAGTCCAGAGAAAAGAAATAGAGTGTCAGCTTAGGGGGCTTTGCATCCACCAAATGTATATATGTATATGTCTGTCTATACATACATGTATAGGTATATGTATAACCTATAGTTAGGTAAACATGCATGAATAGTTGGGAGTTGATTGAGACAGGCCATCAGGCCAGAATTTTTATGTGACTTTGTATGTGTGTCTCTGTGTGTTATGTAAAAGATTTTCTTTATTTTCTTCTCTTTTCTTCCTGCTTCAAGAAGAGTTAATGCTTCCCAGCCTTTCACCTGACCAACAAGAGGCTCCTAGGCAAGAGAGAAATTAGATCTAACAATTAATACTTTACTTAATTTTCTGCTGCTGCCATCAGGAAATAATTATCAAATGCATATCTATCTGTCTGTCTATACGTATGTACACTTAAGTGTTCAAAGAGTTCAGAGCTTCTCACCAGTCATTCATGCTAGTCCCAGATATTTAAATTTCATTTCTTCAGTAGTATTGACCCCACAAATTGTCCATTGCTATTACTGGGCCTCTATCTACTATCAGTATAACTGTAATCACCTTCACTGCCCCATATCTGCTGCCATCCAGAGAGAACTGGTGCTAGCCATTCTGGTTGCATAATATAAAATGTCAGGACTATCTCAATAGATGTGGAAAAGTACTTTCACAAACATTCAATCATGTCTTTATGACAATAGTCCCAGAGACTGTGGGACTAGTGGAAGTGTCCCTTGATATAATTATGCATATATATATATGTATATATATATATATATATATATATATATATATATTTCAAAACCACAGCTAACATCACAGTTAATGGCAAAAAATGAAGCAATTCCATCAAATCAGAAACAAAACAGGACTGTCTACTATCTCAAATTATTTTCAGTATAACACTTGAAGCATTAGCCAGAGTAGTATGACAAAAGCAAGAAAATAAATGGATAGAAATAGAAAAACAACTCAAATTATCCTCCTTTGCAGACGATGTATTCTATATAAGACCCCAAAAACTCTGCTAGAAAACTTACAAAATTATTAATCCTTTTGGTAACATGGCATTATACAAAAGCAAATTATAAAAATTGTTATCTCTTCTGAATACTAATATCTAGAGAGCTGAGCAAGGGATCATGGAAACAATCCCATTCCTAAGACCTGAGCCTGATAATGATCTCTCAGGATAAACCTAACCAAGAAGATGAACTATCTCTACAATGAAGACCCGAGCCTGATAATGATCTCTCAGATTAAACCTAACCAAGGAGATGAACTATCTCTGCAATGAAAACCTTACTAATAATCTTTAAAATGATTTTAAAAGATGCTAGAGGATGTAAGGATCTTACACACTCACAAGTATATTGAATACTGTGAATATCACCATTCTTCCAAAAGCAATTCAAAAGTTCACAGCAATTCCAATCCAAATTGGCATGACCTACTTGGAAATCCATCCTAAAATTTGGAAGCACAAAAGTTCATAGATATACAAAGCAACTGTGAACAAAAAGCAATGAAGAGAATATCACTATGACAGATTTAAAGCTCTATGTTGGTGCTGTCATAATAAAGCAGCATGGCATTAGGACAAATGAGAACACAGACTGATGGAACAAAACAGAAGACCCCAGCATCAATACATGTAATGGCAGCCACCTGATAATTGACAGATACCAAAAATACAAGATCTTCAGCAAATGATGCTAAGGCAACTCTGTGTCCATGTACAAAAGAATGAAATTCTCTCATATAATTGCCCTTCATACCTCCAATGCATCAGAGACTCTGGTGTGCATCCTGAAAGGCTGGGACTGCTGGAGCTGCTAGAAAGAAACATGAACAATACCCTATAAGATCAGTGCCAGAAGTGACTTTCTGGACAGGACTCCACTTGCTCAGGAGTTAATGCCAGTGGTTGACAAATAGAATGTTGTAAAGCTAACAGCCTATAGAGCAAAGGAAACAATCAACTGTAGATGAAGTCTAACAAATTTGAATCTCTGCCATAAAGGATTAATATACAAAATATATAAAACCAAGAAAGAAAAAAGAAAACAAAAACAAAGAATCAGTTAAACAGATGACCCTGTTCAAAATTGTACAGTGAATCAGAAAATAGAGCCTCAAAAAAGAAGAGATAAAATGGCTAATAAATATCACTAAAATGTTCAAGACTTTTAAAAGTTATTAAAATGTAAATTTAAAGTACTTTTAAAGTTTCTTTATAGCCCATTCAAAGTGGCTAAGAGAATAAAATAATTAACCACAAAGGAAGGCAAGGGATGCAAGAAAAGAACACTCACTCATGCTGATGAGAGTACAAACTGGTGCAGCCACTATACAAATCAAAATGCAGACTTCTCAAGAAACAAAAGAAAAACTAAAATTAGATCAACAATATGACCCAATTATGCCATCCCTTGAAATATACCCAAAGGACTCAATCTACTCGTATGGAAAGCTTACTCAGCTATATTCATTGTCTATTTACAACAGCTTGGAAGTGGAACCATCCTAAATGTTATTCAGCTGACGAATGGATAACAAAAATATAGTACATATGGAGTATCATTATATTATAAAGAAAAATGGTAGCATATATTACGCAGGTAAATGGATATATGTAGGAAGACTAATATTGCATGTTCTCTCTTATTCATGGATCTTTATTGTTTTTGTTTGTTTGTTGTGTTTTTTGTTTTTTGTTGTTTTTATTTGTTTGTTTGTTGTTGTTTGTTTTATTTTGTTTTTT
>NW_022196897.1:42215821-42225152 GCF_008632895.1 Mastomys coucha
GAAACATTTCCTTTTTTTATTAGATATTTTATTTATTTAAATATCATATGATATCTCCTTTCCCAATTTCTCTTCCGAAAAAAATAAAAATAAAATAAAATAAAAATGAACAAAAACAAAAACAAAAAAACCTGTTACCTTCCCCCTTCCCCTGATCCCCAACCCACCCTCTCCTACTTCCTGGCCCTGGCATTTGTCTACATTTGGACATAGAACATTCACAGGGCCAAGGGCCTCTCCTCCCATTGATGACTGCCTTGGCCATCCTCTGCTACATATACTGCTGGAGCCATTAGTCCCACCATGTGTACTCGTTGGTTGGTGATTTATTCCCTGGGAGCTCTGAGGGTACTAGTTAGTTCATATTGCTGTTTGTTCTAAAGGGCTATAAACCCTTCAGCTCCTTGGGTCCTTTCTCTAGCTCCTTTCTTGGGGTCCCTGTACTCAGTCCAATGGACAGCTGTGAGCCTCTACTTCTAAATTAGTCAGGTACTGTTAGAGCCTCTCAGGAGACAGCTATATCAGGCTCCTGTCAGCCAGCACTTGCTGGCATCCACAATAGTGTCTGGACGTGATGACTGAATATGAGAAGGATTCCCAAGTGGAACAGTCTCTGAATTGTCCCTCCTTCAGTCTCTGCTCCATAGTTTGTCTCTGCAACTCCTTCCATGGGTATTTGGTTCTGCCTTTTAAGAAGGAATGAAGTATCCACACTTTGGTCATCCTTCTTCTTGAGTTTCTTGTGGTTTGTGGATTGTACTTTGTGTATTCCGATCTTCTGGGCTAATATCCACTTATCAGAGAATGCATACCATGTGTGTTCTTTTGTGATTAGGTTACCTCACTCAGGATGATATTCTCTAGATCAATCCATTTCCCTAATAATTTCATAAATTCATTCTGTTAATAGCTGAGTAGTACTCCATTGTGTAGATGTACCACATTTTCTGTATCCATTCCTCTGTTAAGGGACATCTGGGTTGTTTCCAGTTTCTGGCTATTATAAATAAGGCTGTTATGAACATAGAGGAGCATGTGTCCTTATTACATGTCAGAGCATCTTCTGGATATATGCCTAGGAGTGGTATAGCTGGGTACCCTATGTCCAATTAATGTAAGAACCACCTAACTAATTTCCAGAGGGGTTGAACCAGCTTGCAATTCCAACAGCAATGAAGGAGTGTTCCTCTTTCTCCACAACCTCATCAGCATCTGCTGTCACCTGAGTTTTTATCCTAGCCATTCTGACTGGTGTGACGTGGAATCTCAGGGTTGTTTTGATTTGCATTTCCCTGATGACTAAGGATGCTGAACATTTCTTTAGGTGCTTCTCAGCCATTCGGTATTCATCAGTTGAGAATTCATTGGTTAGCTCTGTACCCCATTTTTAATAGGGTTACTTGGTTCTCTGGAGACTAACTTCTTAAGTTCTTTGTATACATTGGATATTAGCCCTCTATCAGATATAGGGTTGGTAAAGATCTTTTCCCAATTTGTTGGTTGCCGTTTAGTCCTATTGACAGTGTCTTTTGCCTTACAGAACTTTGTAATTTTATGAGGTCCTATTTGTCAATTCTTGATCTTAGCACACAAGCTATTGGTGTTCTGTTCAAGAAATTTTCCCTTGTGCATACATGCTCGAGGCTCTTCCCCACTTTCTTTTCTATTAGTTTCAGTGTATCTGGTTTTATGTGGAAGTCCTTGATCCACTTGGACTTGAGCTTTGTACAAGGAGATAGGAATGGATCAATTTGCATTCTTCTACATGCTAACCACCAGTTGAGCCATCACCATTTGTTAGAAATGCTGTCTTTTTTCCTCTGTATGATTTTAGCTCCTTTGTCAAAGATCAAGTGACCATAGGCTTGTGGGTTCATTTCTGGGTCTTCAATTCTATGCCATTGATCTACCTGCCTGCCACTGTACCAATACCATACAGTTTTTAATCACAATTGCTCTATAGTACAGCTTAAGGTCAGTGATGGTGATTCCAGCAGAGGTTCTTTTATTGTTGAGAACAGTTTTCCCTATCCTGGGTTTTTTGTTATTCCAGATGAATTTGCAAAGTGCTCTTTCTAAGTCTGTGAAGAATTGAGTTGGAATTTTGATTGTGATTTCATTGAATCTGTATATTGCTTTTGGCAAGATGGCCATTTTTATTATATTAATCCTGCTAATTCATGAGCATGGGAGATCTTTCCATCTTCTGAGATCTTCAATTTCCTTCTTCAGAGACTTGAAGTTAAAGACTTGAATTAAAAGAAAATGATTTTCATTTCTATTAAAAACATCAGTCAAGTACAAACAGTAGTGTAGTCTCTTACTAGATTGCTTTACTGGCTTGTATATTTAATTAAAATGGCAATTATAGATTTTTGCAATGGTACACTTTAAGATTTTTCTTCACATTCTGGTACAGGTACTTTGAATATATAATCTTATTTATCACGTTATGATATCACAAAATTGTTAAAATTATTATAGTTATTATTTCCTCAAAACTAAAATAACATGAAAATTCACAGTGAGTAACATACAATGGATCTGGGTTGTATGAATGTAGTTGCCTTAGATGCAGTTCCTATTGCTATGACAAAACACCATGACCAAAAACCAAATGCCTCTGCATAGATTCCTCCTCGAGATTTCCACCCTGTTTGGCTTCCTGCTCCTTCAGTGATGAGTGGTACTACAGTAGAATTGTAAGCCAAATAAATCCTCTCCTCCCAAGTTAGTAAAACTTTAAGGGGGAACATTGTATAGTATCTGGTTTTAAACTTTATTGTCAATTATTTCTAGAATTTCTACTCATAAACTTTTTACAAATATTTTAAAAATCCAAAGATTATCTAAAACTTTGTAATTTTCATTTCTTTGGTTTCTTTTATAATTGTATTCTTGATAAAAATATAAATGACCCCCTATCATATCATCTACTAATGTATAGAGCTACAAAGTGGGTAGCTTAAAAGCATGAATATGTATCATCTCAATCGCTTTGAGTCTGGAGTTTAGGAGTAGATTATATATCTTCAATGAGCAGAGTTTTCAATGTCTGTAATGAATATGCTCACTTGTCCAGGTTTTCTTCCATATACTTTCTTAATCCGAAAGAAGTAGGTTCTGATGCCAGTGAAAGGATATCTCAGAGAACTGGGGCAAGCAGCCAGAGGACATACACTTTCTTCTTCATGTGCTTTTACCAGGGCTGCTACCAGAAAGTGTGCCCCAGATATAAGTGGGATCTTCTGACTTCAAATGATCTAGATTGAGGTTGTGTCTTCCAGTCTCAAATTATCTAATCAAGAAAAATCCCTTACATATCTGCCTAGCTGTTTGGGTTTTAATTGATTCCAGACGCAGTTAAGTTGACAGCCAAGATCACCTATAATAGTAGGGAACAGTTATCCTCACAATGTTGTGGGTTAAAATTTTGCTTCTTGCAGACATTATTGCTGAAGCCTTTAGTTTACTGGACACCATGATCTAGATGCTTTGACATATGTCTCTTTCCCTAGAGGAAATAAAAGGCAAATTGGTATAAGGAAATATAACTGTGTTGGCAATAGCCAAAAAACCAGTACCTTTCTTAATCACATTTTTCTTATACATTTTAAATATGTTATATCAACTCATCCCACCCCATCCATCTCATCTTATATGCTTACAGATGACCCTTCATTAGAAAAATGCTAATCTGCCTCTCCTTAACTGTCACTTACAGATTCTATACTCAATGTACTACGCAAATTCATCAAAAATAAGTTCCAAATATGTTCATTTTGATTACTGTTGATAAATTTATTCAAATAAAACTTCAATTTGATCAGTCTACAAAGAATACACAGCTGTTGTTCAATATCCTATTCCTAGCAATCCAGCAGAGCTTACAAAAGAATAAGAAACAGTGAGAATGTGGGAGAAAGAAAAAACCCACAAAATAATTTTCTAGTGCCAGGAGTCACAGGTATTTTATATGCATTTTCATCTTTTGAGCCTTGAATCTTTCATTTGTAAAAGGTCACTAATAAGACAAATAATTAGAATTTCCATGCACTTTCTGATTTAATAATGACTCTAATGATAAATTTTTACTGCATGAAAATTTTCTAACACCTGACCTTTCATCTTCTGGCCAACGATTTTGATATATTAACCTTTGGCAAAAGGCAATGTCAGAGGACAGGGGAAATAATGTAAGAAGGTGAAAATCAACACTTATTAATAATGAACTTAAAGGAACACTCTTAGTGCTCTTCAGCATTTATAGAATTAGATAATCCAACTCTAAATGTTTTCCTTTCCTATAGACAAATCAAGCATTATGAAACAAAGAATATACTATACATGTGTATTTCCTTTCAAAGTGTTGGCATGTTGCCATGCTCTTCACTTGCCCTAATAACATCTTTGTAGATAAAGAATTTGTTAAATTATATGGAAGTCTAGTCCTGAACCAATGGTATTATAAGACTTTTATTAAGATTTTTATAAAGAGATATTCTATGGGATAGAGAATTAAAGAATTATGTAGAACAGTTCTGTGTCACGAATGGTGCAGATAACACAGTTGTACTTTTTTCATCCTTACTGTATATTGACTTTTCTAATCAATATACGAGAGCTGCTGAGATATTCTTATAGCAAACAATATTTAGTGTGATATAAGAACTGCATCTTTGGTACACAATAAATAAATTTTACCTTGATTTTAGTATTAATTCTTTAGCAGTGTAGGAAAAAGACAAACTCTGTATGGAATACCCAGGAGCAAAATGCCACTCTATCCTTCACAGAAAGGATAAGTCAAGATTATACTTACTGAAATTGTTGTCACTATAGCAGCAGTGCACAGGATTCCCAGGGGTGACTAATGATTCTTCTATAGCCTTTTCTAGCTCGTTCATTTATAACAGCTTAGGACAGATGTGAAAAATTGGTTGACAATAGAGGTAATAATAAATTTTAAAATTGTTTACTTAGAGCATAATCAACATGTTCTCTGTGAGCAGTTATAGAAAAAATACTTATTTCTACTGTTTACAGTATAGTATCTTAATTGAGACTGTGATTATGCAATTTGTATTCTTTGTTAAATGTGCCACATGGACCCAAATCTCTCCAATGCGCAATGTAGGCAGGAGAATAGGCGCTTGGACAAGGAGTGCAGCTTCAGCTTCATTGCTAGTAGTACTCTGGGGTTAAAAGTAATCCTTGGATTGAGACTGCAAATGATGCCTGCAGGAAAACAACTCTGAGAAGTCTTGAAAGTGATGTATGGTACACTTCTGACTGAAAGAGCATCGGGGGTAAAGGAAGGGTTGATTTCCTACACCATTCGTGTGATATACCACAGCAGTACATAGCCTCAGAGTGAAACGGGCTTACTCTGCTGTTGGAAATGATATGCTTCTAGAAGTTCACATGTGTGTTAAAGTAGCAAATATAAATGGTAGCCATTTGGTCACATTTGCATTTGCATTGATTATGTTTTCCTTCATTTACTAATCACAATACTCAGAAGGGGTAGTTTCGTGTGGTTTAATAGAGTAGGAGTCAAGGAATTCTGATATATGTGACTTACTCAGCATTACATGCCTAATATAAGGCAGATTGGGATAGATCCTTAAATAAGATAACTGGTTTCTAAATCAACCGTTGCTGTCTATATTTTAATTGATTAAAGTTATTTATTTACTTTATATCATGATTGCAGCTTTTTCTCCCACCCTCCTTACATTCCCTCACTCTCCTCCTTCCCTTAGAAATCTGTTCCTTCTCTTCAGAATAGGGGAGATTTCCTTTAGATATCAGCCAGCCTTGGCATAAAAATTTTCAGCAAGAGTAAGGGAATATGCATTTATTGATGCCAGACAAGGTAGGTAAGGAGAAATGGGTGCAAAAGCAGACAATACAGTCGGAGTCAACCCCTGCTCCCTCTATTGGAGTCTAACATGAAGACTTGGCTGCAAAACTGTTACATATGTACAAAGGGCATGGGTCCATTCCTTGCATGCTCTCTGGTTAGCAGTCTAGTCTCTAGGAGCACCTATTGGTTCAGGTTAGTTTGTTCTGTAGGTTTTCTTATGGTATCCTTGACCCCTCTGCATCCTTCAATCCATCCTTCCCCTTTTCATAGGATGTTTGGCTGTGGTTCTCTGCATCAGTTTCCATCAGTTGCTGATAGAAGCCTCTCTGATGATAGATGCCAAGATCCTGTCTGCAAGTACATCAGAATATCATTAATAGTCCCAGTGGTGGCCTCTTTCTCATGGCATAGGTCTCAAGCTGAGCCAGTCATTGGTTGGCCCTTCCCTCAAATTCTGCTCCATCTTTTACACCTGCACATTTTGGTGGCAAGAAAAATTGTTGGTCTAAGGTTTTGTGGGTGGGTTACTGTTTCAGGCAGGCATGGTACAAGAGGAGCTGAGAGTTCAATATCTTCATCAGAAGGCTTCTATCAGAATACTGCCTTCCAGGCAGCTAGAATGAGGGTCTCAACCCTACTCCCACAGTGACACACCTTCTCCAACAAGGCTATACCTCTTAATGGTGCTACTCCCTGAGCCAGGTATAGACAAACCATTACATCTGCTTACAAGAGATGGCCAGTTCAGGCTGCAAATCCCCTATTGCTAGGTGTCTCAGCTAGGGTCATCTTCAGAATATTGGGAATTTCCATCTTCCTGTTTCTATCTCATTCTAGAGATGCACAAATCAATACTTTCTGTCCTGATGCTCACCACACCTCATTTCTTCTGTTCCCATCCCTATCTCCTTCCCCACCTAGTCCCCTACCCTGCATTCATCCCTGACATCTAATCTATTTCCCCTTCTTAGTGAGGTTCAACTGTCTCCACTTTGGTTTTCGTTGTTACTTCATTTCTTTGGGTCTATGATTTGTAGTGTGGTTATCCTGTGCATGGTATGAGGCCATGCCATGTTTGTCTTTCTGGGTCTGAGTAACCTCACTCAGGATGACATTTTCTAATTCCATCCATTTGCCTGCAAACTTCATGTTGTCATTGCTTTTAAAATCTGTGTAATACTCCATTATGCAAATGTCCTATGTTTTCTTCATACATTCTTCAATTGTTTCCAGTTTCTGGCTATTATTAATAAAGCTGCTATGAACATAGCTGAACAAAGTGGACAAGAGCAGTAATACACATGCCACTTGGGAACATAGCATTACATGCTGGTATATTCCTTCTTCCACTTTTCCATCCAGGATCCCTGCACATTGCATGTTTCCACCCATATTCAGAGCATGTCTTTCCTCTCAGATTGTTTCCCATATAACATACATCTCTAGAAACATTTTCACTATCACAAAGAGAAGAGTGGTTACTAATGTCCTAGTAGTCTCTCAATCCAACTCAATTGTCAATAAATATATATAATCACAGAAAGTTTTTTTTAAACCAGGCAGGATACATTATATTGTACTAATGCACAATATATCAAACATTAATTAATTACTAGTCAAAACTTAAACAAACATTTATTAATTACTAATATTACAACTGGCCAAAGATTTCAGGAGAAGAAAAACAAGTTATTCATGTCCAGACAGTGACTAAACTCTCATGATTGCCTTCCCACAGTGATTGTAAGATGCTGTTTGGTGTAAAATACACCTCTACTTCACAGATGTGACAATAAGATATGGGCCATAAATATGAAGAAATGGTAATATTAAGTATCATACTGAATGAGTTATGCAGTGAACATAATTTTTAAAACACTGTAGTTATGTTTTGTATGGTTAGCCAAACATGCATTGAAATTTTCCAGCTTGTATAAATTGTCAAGTCAGGAGACTAGCTCACAATCATACCTCAATATATCATCCATATTTATTTCAGTAGATTCAATTGTATCTGTGACTTTAAATTATCACATTACTTTGGCAATGCATAGATAATTTTTTAAGTAGGTCCTGTTCTTTGAGGGATAATTGGCATATTTTATAGCACCACTTAGATGTTGAATCTTATATAGACAAACATTAAATTTTCTTTTTGTTTAGTAGACTATTAAATAGTATGAATTTTGATGTTAAAAGAGGAAGTATCCTGTAAAACTTTCATTTGAAATATTCTACTAAGTGTTGCTATTTCTTATGCTATGTTCTATGACTTATTTAATTATTAAAAGCTTTGATTTCATTCTTTGCTGAGGCAAAATCAACAGGAATCCACAGGGGTATTATAGATATTTAATGAGAAGTTGTACACTGCTATGGTTACTACAGAAATCTATTCCCATAAAAAGCAGTTTTCCCTTCTGCACCTCTGGAGCATATTCTGCAGGAATATATGGATGACTGTTTTATTTCAAAGTGCTTGGAGTTGGCCTTCTAAATTCTTTTCCCATAGGCCGGAATGAATAGATGACAAAGGAACACTTCTCAGTTACACATGTAGCCATTATACTAAATAAAATATTCAGTGTGACTGGAGTTTGGAACCCCACAAAATGCTGCCACATTGACCAGTTCAGAGTAACTACGTTTTGTTGAACTAAAGTGAAAATATTACCGCAATGATTTCTTTTCACTCAGATATTACAGACATGAACATGACATTGAAACATATAGGTATATCACCCTCGGTTAATCTTGGACAAACTATAGAGCATACACAGACAGCTCAAATTATGAGGTGCTTTAGTGTCTTCAGATAAACTATACTGAGCCAGGTATGGTAGAGCATACCTAGAACTCCAGGTAGGGAAGGCTGAGGCAAGAGAACCCTAAGTAGAAGTTTTCCTAGGCAACATAGTGAAACCTGGTACAAAACTGAAACCAAATAGTTAAGACAAATTGAAGTATCTGAATCATGATATTATCTGTAGATACAAAACAGTTAAATCCAAGAGAAGCCTAGTATGTGAATCACTACAATAAATTTTACGACATTAGTTGATATCAAGGAAAATATTTTAAGTGCTGGATGGCACGCTTGGAGAGATTTGATATCTCAAGACCATAAAAACATTTGTAAACCAATGCAAAGGAGAGAAAACCAAAAAAGAGTACTCACAACTGCTACCTTACAGAGAAGTTCTTATTGGAGTCAGTTCTCATACTCCAAGCAGATTTGAGGGATCAAACTCAGACTCTTGTGTTTGGAATAAGTCTTCTTATTATAAACTCTGTTAGCCATCTTGAATTTCTTCATTATTATTGTCTTGTTATTTTATGTCAAGCACCTTTGTCAAATGAAAGTGGCATGTTAACGAATAAATTAAAATAAATATTTTTTTTTGATTTTTCAGTGTTGCCTTTATTTTAAGTGTTGGTTTTAATACATTGTGTTTGTCTTAC
>NW_022196897.1:42235489-42281651 GCF_008632895.1 Mastomys coucha
GTCTGTGCCTCCCTGCTGACTGCTCCCGGCTTAGGAACTCACTGGAGAGAAGATGGCAGCTCTCACTCAAAATAAATATTTTTGAAGAGAATTTTTCTTCTTATACTGCTGAAATGTATATAAATTCTTAGCACACTTCTGGAGGACAGGTGCATATCCAGGCTTCCCATAGTATCTCAGGCAGGAATAGTTCTGCAGAATGATCTGAAGAGTTCTACATCTGGATCTGCAGGCAGTAATAAGAGAGAGAGAGAGAGAGAGAGAGAGAGAGAGAGAGAGAGAGAGAGAGAGAGAGATTGATTCAGGACCATGCTTGAGTCTATGAAAACTCTAAGCTTATCTCCAGTGATATACTTTCTTCAACATGGCCATACCTCATAATCTTTCAAGAAGTCCCAATCCTTGATTACTAATAATTCAAGCATATCAGAATATGAGTTCCATTCTTATTCAAATTACTGCAATAAGGGACTAGTTGAATAATGTATTATTGTTATTATTATTGTACTTAAAATATCTTATTTATTTTTAATTAATTTATTTATTTACATCCCAAATTGTGCCTCCCTTCTGGTCCCTGCTAAGAGGGTTCCACCCCTCATCACCACTCCCCTTCTCCTCTAAGAGGGTATTCACCTGGTATCCCCCTATCCTGTTTCATCAAGTCTCTGCAGGATTAGGCACATCATTTCCCACCAAGGCCAGGCAAGGTATCCCTGTGCTCTTTATGTGTTGGGAACATTGGACCAGCCTGCATATGCTCTTTGGTTGAGAGACTCTACCCAGCAACTGACTGAGACAGATACAGACACCCACAGCCAAAACTGAATGGAAGCTGTGACCCCTTTAGAAGAGTTAAGGGAAGGATTAAAGCCCCTAAAGGGACTGGCAACCCCACCAGAAGACCAATAGAGTCAATTAACCTAAACTCCTGGGAGCTCTCAAATACTGAGCTATCAATCAATGAGTTTAAATGATTATTATTAATGATATGTAAAACAGAAACTAACTAGTACCCTCAGAGCTCCCAGGGACTAAACCACCAACCAAAGAGTACACATGGTGGGACTAATTGCTCCAGCATCATATGTAGCAGAGGGTAGCCAAGTCGGTCATCAATGGGAGGAGAGAACCTTGGTCTTGTGAAGGTTCTGTGCCCCAGAGGAAGGAGAATGCCAGGGCCAGGAAGTGGGAAAGGGTGGGTTGGTGAGCAGGGGGAGGGGGGAGGGAACAGGGTTTTTTGTTTGTTTGTTTTTGTTTATTTTTATTTTATTTTTTTTTTCAGAGGAGAAACTGGGAAAGGAGATATCATATGACATGTAAATAAAGAAAATATCTAATAAAAAAATCCAAGCTAAAAGCGGTTGAGAATATAAAGGTGCAAAAGCTGTAGCTAGATTTCAACAGGCCGTACTATTTACATATGCTGAAATGTAATGTTCTGTATTCTTATAGGAGATTTTGCTTGACTTGGAAAAGTCTTGATGATTTTTAGAAAAACAGTAGGTTCCAAATAAATGGGATATCATTGGAAATGTAAATAAATAAAATGATTAATAAAAATTTGAAAAGTAAATTTTGGTAATAAAAGTTATACCTATACACTTATATACATATAGAAAATGATTGTGAGCATTACTGTGAGATTAATAGTGACATATTATAGGTTATGTTTAAAATTTCTTATATTTATTTTGTATTTTAGTATTACTTGAAATGAATAAACACTAAATATTATACCTAATTTTAAGAAACTTAAGAAAATTAACACATAATTTATATACAAAGTGTCCCTTACCATGGGAATAAAAAATAATAACAAGATGAAGACCAAAGTATTCACAGGTAAATTACTAGCATTAGAAGCATGTCATTATTCCTTCTACATGTTCAGTGGGATTGAAAACATGCTCAGACAGAGAAATCCTGCCTTAATGCTGCTCACAGAAACCTTTTCTAGTGAAAGGAAATTTTATAGTCCATTTGCCTCAACTAATATTCAATAGATTTTTGGTTGAAAAAGCTACTGTACAAACGCATGTTTTTATTTCTCATTGACACATTGAGTAGATCTTTATTAATACATTGAATTGAATTTTGAGGTGATAAACTAGAAAATTCAACCTTAAGACCTGAACTAACTTTTGACTATGAGCCAGAATTAAATAAATTGAAACTTAGTTTTAGTATATCCAGAGATACAATGTAAAATCTATTATAGATACTAGACTAAAATTGTTGCAATAGCAGGAAGTGATAAATTAAACATATAATCATTGTATTATAGCTGGGACAATCAACATGTGATTATAGATCTGCCCTGTGACATCTTGAGCATTCAGCAGCCTGGGTTCTTTGTATATACAAAATGAAAGGATACATTCAGAGTGGATTAAATGAGAAGCTTTTAATTAAAACAACCAGAATTCTAAGCAAACTTCTCATATAATATGTAGACCTAAGTACTGTAAAATAGAATAATCTTTAGTAGGCATTAAAATATCCTTTACTGATATTATTATTATTTCAATTGAGGAAAAGAAAGTGTAAATTTTTATTCAGAAATCTTCCAAGGGTAATTGCTCAAAGTAAATAACAAAATAAAAAGTCTCTACTTATACTAAAGTTATCAGATATAAAACTAAATTATTCACTTAAAGATTTACATATACTCTTTTACATTTTCATATACAAATAAATAGTTAATATGACATAATTTTGTACAATTCTGGTTGGCTGCATAGTTTTGACCATGCAGGTGCATTGGGAAGTATTGGACCATAGCTCCTTTTCTCAATTATTTTAACCAGCAATGGAAAGATACTGTTATTTTTCAGTCATTTTTTATGAATTTCACTTTAATTAGTTATAATAACACTATCATTACATGAAGTGTATTTATTACTATTTTCATATTCTCACATAATTTAAATCATAAATTATATTTTGTTGATTAGAATACTAATAATTTAAACATTCTGTACTCAAGAAAAGTAATTTTCTCTTCCTCTACTCCATTTATGGTGCAAAAATAGATTCACATGCTCAACATTCCAGGAATACCAGGGAATTAGGACTTTTTGTCTTCTTGTCATCTGGAAAATATGAAACCCCAAGTCTACCACTTATTAAGTACCCACCAGGAAGGAATCTACCCGAAAAAATAATGATCTTTGCACTAATGCCTGTTTAAGATTTCAAGCCACAATTGTTCAAAGTCTATAAATTGATGCAACTCTACAACACATTTAGAAATGATGAAGAGCAAGTTAGTAATAATATATGTCCACCAAGACTAAGACCCTACCCCAAGATCCATACTTGTCTGCGTAGAATGTTTAAATCTATCTTTATTAAGAGTTCTCAAATGCTTCAACCCCCCCCCCTACTTCTAGGTAGATGAGAAAAGTAGGTAAATAGAACAATGGGCTGTGCATATGTTTAGAAGTAGTTCCTTAGGGTGATTCAGACCTCTGTTTGTCAGGATACCAGCAGCCCAGTTCAGTGTAAGGATAGCAAGGACACATCATCAGCAGTGGCATGATCTAGCAGAAACTGCCAGGCCTCCTCCTAATCAGCACAGGTCAGCAGGAGTGCCCAGGACCAGCATGGTCACCAGAAGTTCTCTACTCCTCTCAAGGAAGTGAAGATCAGGGAAGACAAGACATAAGATTAACTAAGTGTTGCAATGCTAGCTATGCTTGTGCTCCACCACAGTCCATTAAGTCCTCTTTATACTTTCTTCAAACATCCTGTGTCCTGCCACTGGCCTTTGCCTCAGCAAAACACCATGTGAGTTGGCCTCACCATGGGAATCTGTATCACATGACCCAACCAGAAACTTCCACTTCACAGACTAACACAAATTCTATTACCAGGCATGAGAACCTGCCTTTAGAGTTATGGGTCAGGGATAGCCAAGAGATCCCCTAAAACATTATAAACTAATAGTATTGTCCTTGATTGCTTCACAGAGGTTGAAGGTAAATCCCTACTCCAGAAGACACCATGGACTTCAGACACATGAAACAGAGATCCAAGCTGGATCCAACCTGAAAGGCACTTCCTTGGAGACTAGGTTATATGGTACCATAAGGCAGCATTAGATTTTCTAAGGAAAACAAGCAGCCAATAGTTCTACCTGGCTGTAATGCCTGTGAAGTACAACCACCAGCATGGGCGGAATACTGGCAGGGGTATCATAATAGTTATAAACAGCTTCTTAACTTGACTCTGGGTGCAGGCAACAGAAGACAAATCATACCTTATACCATAAGCCTAGCCCACTGGGACCAGCAAGTTCATGGATTTGGAGGATAACTAACAACCATAATTTTACTAAACTAGCATAATTCTGAACTGCATTTTGAACCCACAAGTTAGTGTATCTATCATCTCTCATCATGAAACTTATCTTCGCAACATAGAAAAAAGCATTACAGAAAACCTCAAGCAATAAAAATTCAGATAATGACTGATTTGTAGCACACACAGCATCAATGATACACACATTCCATCCTGCAGAGAAGTTTTTTAAACTGGAAGGAAAAAACTCAAAATAGCTTCAGGAAGTTCCTGAAACTGATCATATTATGTAACCCTGCACAAACACATAGACACACACACACACATACACACATACACACACATACACACACACACACACACACACACATACACCCACACACACACACACACACACACACACACACACCAGAGAAAGCAATAAGGCTTCATATAAGCAAGCTGCAAAGGAGTCTCAGACAAGCCAAGCTGCAAAGAAGATTATGAGAGCAGACCAGATTTCTGCCTGGAAGAAGCAGGCATCAACTGAGCTTCCTGGAAGAGGTTTAGACCAATTAAGTAATGTAGGAATGACACTCTTTAACCTGTTGAGCTACCTGCCTTCTGTGCAGTGTACACCAGGCTCACACTTCTGTGAGCTGTCAGCCCTGCTGGTTGGACTTTGATGGTCCAGCTATTTTTGAGTAATTTCTGTTCCTGTAAGTAATGCCTCACTCATATTTCTGTAGGTAACCCAGAACATTCATTGGTTCACCAAGTGGTATCTGCACTTTGATCTGTTGTGGGCTCACAATCTGGGGTGAGTAGATATATGTATAGCATCTCCCCAGGAAAAGTTTTATCACATAACTACACTCTACACAACTCTTGAACCTAAAGCCTAGGAAACATCCATGAAGAAGAGACAGAAAGATGGTAAAAGCCAGAGGACCAGGAAATCTGTGGTCTGCTGTGACATTGTGGCTCACACAAATGTTAGGGAAGCTACACACATGAAGTTTCAACAGCATGGTCACACAAGCAAGACCTGAATAAGAACAACACCAGCAGGCATACTAACATGAAATGGTGGAATCTCACTGGTCCCCAACCCTAAAAACTTATAGATAACTTAGCAGTATTGAAAATAGGAGACATTGTCTTCTCTCCAGGAAAAAGCCCTCTAATTGGTCATCTATTCTCTTATCATCAGACCTGAAATCATCTCCATACATGTAATATTTATGGACTGAGCAGATTATACCTATGTATTTAATAACACCTTCTCTTTCTCTCATTTGTTCGCTCTCTCTCTCTCTCACTTGCTCTGTGTATGTATATTTGTGTGTGTGTATGTTTGTATGTGTATGTGTATGTGTGTATGTGTGTCTGTGTGTGTATGTGTGTGAACATAAATTTGTGAGGCATCAAGGCAGGTACATGTCATGGGTTAGATGGAAAAAAGAAAGAATAAGTAATATATTTTAAGTTCAGCATGAAAAATATTAAATGCTTACTTATAAAGTATTATATTTACTTTTAAATAAAATATACAAAGTTCAGGTTCCCTCCTTTTTAAACATTTATTTATTTTTATTCTTTAATCTTTTTTGACAGTCCAGACTTTATTCCTGTCCTGGTTCCCTTTTAACTCAGTTTTTATCTCATTGCTAATCCTTTCTGAGTTCCTGAAAACCTCATTGGAAGACTTGCCAGAAAACCTGGCAAGATTTATAAATTTTCCTTGAAAAGTATGAGTTTATTAAGACATAATCAGCCGTAATTTCCTCTTTCTTCACTTAGAGTCTAATTATCTCATTTTTACTAAGGTGTGTCTTTGTTTCTGTGCTACTTTCTTGATATCTAGAATATGTGGATATGTAGAAGGTTATCTTCATGGTAGTGTGACCTCTTCTTTTCTCATTTCCTCTTTCTTCCCTTCCCCTCTCCTCCTTCCCTCTCCCCTCTCCTCCCTCCCCTTCATTCCCTTCACTCCCATTCCATCTTTTCCCCTCTTCATTTCCATCTCTTCTGCTTCTCTGGTTATAATAATGAATAATGTTATTGAATAACATTTTGAATAATGTTATGCCTAGTTTACCTTAAGTGCCAATTAAATTCTAGCTTGAAAAGGATTTCCTGGATGCCTGTAAGAAATGTAAACTCCCAGGTCTTAACTGAACTAACAGAGTTAGAATGTACATTTTTAAAAGGATTCTATGATGATGGAATTTTAGTCTATATACCTATAAGAAGTTAACAAGGCAGGGTTAGAAAAGTCTTGTCTCATATAAACTGAAAATCAAGGAGGAATAGATTCTCAAAGAAAACTCATATTTATGCCAAATAAATTGGATGTTAAACATACAAAATAAACTAATATTTATAGCCACATATATTACATAGTAAATATTGTTGTATAGGTTACTGTGTTAGGCATTTTTCAGACAATATTTAGAATTCATAATAATCTGTAACATATTATTAATGTGGTACAACATTAATTAGGCTTCAACAGATGAGATTGTGTACCCAAAATTCTTATTTTATCATCAAAATTCTTATTGATAATATAGATCAAATGAATCTATATTATATAATTAATTCTTAATGGCTACAGTGTAGAAAAGCTGAGAAAGAGAAGGATATAGAATATGGATAGGAATGACAAAAGGAAGTGATCAATTTAGCCTGGAAAAGGAAAATTTGAGCAAAGACTTGCACCAAGTAGAGGATAACGAAGAGTCCCACAGCAATATCCCAGGCGTAAAGAAAGGGCCTTATAAAGCATTCAATTGGGAGTGACCTTGATACTTCTGAAGTGAATCAAAGACATAAATAAATAAAATATGGCTCCAGTGATGAACTTTTAGGAATGAACAAGAGATATTTGATAATGAACATCAGGCAATGATAGATATCCAAATATTATGATGGAAAATCACTAAAAGCTTTTGAGTTGGGAAATGACATTTGATTTGTTCATTAAATGTAGTATCTAAAGAACATACAGTAGTGAATAAATAATCAATAGAAAAATTCAGGTGTTTGGAATGGTTTAGGATATAACTGTAGTGGTAGGTCAACGACAGAACCAGTAAAAGACAGAAGACAGGAGTATATTATGAAGATGAAAACAGAGACAGTTGCTAATAGATTTGTGTGTGTGTGTGTGTGTGTGTGTGTGTGTTGAAAATCTACTTCTAAGATTATGTCATGAGAAGTTGGTAGATATTTGTTCTTAACAAGGAAATTGAGAGCATTGGCAATGAGGCAGAGAAATTGGCTTTGGTCTTGTTAAGTTCAAAATGCCCAATAGAGACCACAGTCATACTGCTGGGGAATAATTGGACAAATTGGAGAGATTTGTGTCAGAGATATAAGTTCAGGAAACAAATGAGTTGCTGTTTTAAGCCACAGTATTACAAAGATCCTCATTCAAGCTTTATATTACAGTCACTATTATAGTCAGGTGATCATGCAAACACCAGTTCTTCCACCTTTTAATTTTATAGGTGTATGCATGGCATCTATTACCTCTGCAGTAGAGGGATGGGGAGCTGGAGAGGTTTATAGCTACTTCTCTCCCTTTATGACAATGACTAATACGTTTCCTAACTCCAGTGGTTTATTGATCAGATCCAGTCAGATGCCCCTACCTAACTGCAAGATTTTTGGAATGCGAAGATGGTGTAGTCCCTGACGGGTCCTGCTGGTTCTTATGCAGTATTTCATTTCTAAGTAGAAAAGTAGGGCTACAGAGCAGTAATTCTCAGCCTTCCTAATGCTGTGACCCTTTAATACATTTCATCATGTTATAGAGATCCTAACAATAAAATTATTTCATTCCTATATTATAATTATGATTATGCTACTGTTATGAATTATAATGTAAATATTTTTGGAGATAGAGGCTTTCCATAGGTGATGCAACCCAAAAGTTGAGAACCAACTCTAAGCAGAAAAATAACTTTCTGAATTACAGAGATAAGCCACAGTAATGTGCATTTCTGACATTAATTTAACATAATCATTTGAGACTATGCCAGTTTCAGTGCTAATGCAAAGGGGTGGCTTTGAGGAGGCAGGAGGTAAAGCTGGATGTTTTCCTTAATAATCTCTTGTTTTTCATTCTTTAGGCAATCCAATGTGAGCACTTAGTACTCTCTCCAATCTATTATAAAGTGATATTCAAATAAATCTTCAACTATAACTTTTAGGCAGAAAATCACTAATGAAGTCTTTCCAGGAAGATAAATCCTGAAGACAGTACTGCTCAGTTATAATTTGCTGAAAAATGGGAATGTAGACGTGAAATAAGTCATTTTAGTTAACTTCGTTTACCACAGAAAAATGAACCATGAACACTAATACTACTATTGAATGTAAGCCTTGGAGGGTTCAGAGCTTTCTCTCTAGACTTGTGGGCATCTCTATAATCTTGAAGGCTATGTTCATGCAGTTGTAACTGTCATAACTTACTACAATAAGTCATCCTTTATCCTTTTTTCAGCATATGACATATTCTGAATCTCATTACTCTAAGATTACATTCCAGATTGGAAGTTAAGGATAAAAAAAAATTTAAAACAGATATTTGTTTCTTAAAAATAATCAAAACAAAACAATGATATTTTCTGTCTAGAGACTAGTTTAAGTAATTGATATTTCTGTTGGAAGGAATTGTTTTTACTGCTGGAGTGTCATTGGAATGATGTTTTGACATTTAACTTAAAATAATCAGGATTCTCGAGAAGCAGAGGATGTAGAGCCAGTGGAGGCTGGGATTCGGAGTTGCAGTTGCTTTTGAAAACTGTGACCTGATGATAGATTTGTTAAAGACACTGGGTGCCTAGGCAACCTTTGCTTCTTTTACAGGGGCTGATGAGCTTTGCTTCATTGTAGAAATATATTTGCCTAAGTTCTAGAAGTTTTTGCTATCAGAATCTAATAGTCCCCAGCCTTAATTACTGAGATATTTGCAAAATAATATAAGAAATACTTGCTATCTTGACATAAGTATTTGATCATTTCAAGAAAAAAAATGAACAAATCATGCTACACACTTATTGTTCCTATAGAAATAGTATTTTTGTTTCTAAAAGAAAATATCTTTGCATGATAACCAGTGAAATAGTTATTTTAATCCTGCTGTCATCTGAAACAGTCATACAACTTAAACAAATGGATGTGGATAAATCCCTGTCCATTGCTTATGCTATTTTCTTAATATTTACTTACTTACTAATTTTTTCAAGGCACTTAAGTGATGTTTGGTAAGCTCATAAGATAGAATAAAATCAATAAATAATGAACACAGTATATGGTAAGCTTACTAAGACATACAAGAAGAAAAATTGTGCATGTGTACAGAGTATTATGAACATTGTATTTACATAAATTTCCCATAAAGTCTACAGACAGAGAACAAATGACTCTAAAGGGAAAATATGAGCATTAACAAAGCAATGAAGTTTTCATTAAGAAAAAATTATCATATTAAGTAGTTGAGTTAAGCTTTGCTTATTAGAGGCCAAATTAACACGTTTATAGTTAGCTGATGATTTTTTCAATCCAAGATTGACAAGTACTTTGAAACAAACACTTACATTTCAAAAGTCATAAACAATAAAAGAACTGATTTTCTTATATCTATTTCATGAACCAATTGAATGGTAATGAGAAAGCCCTAGCTTAGTGGCAACTGTACATGCAAATGAGTTTTATGGAACTATAAAGAGAACAGACAGCAAGCAAACAGATTAAATTGAGCAAAAATAGCACAACTGATTTGTGTTTTTCTGAAACATTCCAGGTGTTGTCAAAGTGGATTATGGAGATGTGTCAGTCAGAAAAACACTAAGGGAAAATCTGAAGTGTAAGCCTTTTTCTTGGTACCTAGAAAACATCTATCCGGACTCCCAGATCCCAAGACGTTATTACTCACTTGGTGAGGTATGAATTATTTATCTTCCTTAAGTTATAAATATATTTTGCAAATGGAGCAATTTCTAAGGAGCTCAGTATTTTTTGTGTTATGAATAAAATAATATAAAGGTTCTAAATGGATCTTTTTAAAATTATTTCTCATTTTTTTCAAGGACTATGAGGTCTTCAACATGGGAAACTGTAAAGCATGGGGAAGTTTAGGAGTGTGCAAAAAGTATTTTATTGTTTCTTTACCAACAGACCACAGTGTTTTGGTTATATGAACTTATTTTTTTAATTTTTTGTCTGTGAACTCCAAATTGTTTTTACTTATCATTGATCATGAATCCCAACCTACCTTATAGAAGACCAGTGTTTCTCTTCTTGATATAGAGTATTATTTCCAGTTGCTCAGTAACACATGAAAAGAAATTACTGCCCTTTGTTTAATCAACAATCAAAGAGGGAAATTTTTGAGAAAGTCACTGGAACCAACAGATTACTTCTGAAAAACTTGAACATTATCAACTAAATAGTTCTAAATATTTACAGTCAAATTAAAAAAATAATTTTAAGTTTTGTACATATCCAGGTAATCTAATTGACTCTTTTAAATTTAAATTTAGTGTAGGCTAATTCCTTTTGATAATGTGCTAATTTTGAACTATCTATCTTCTGTAATAAATCAAAAATGTGGAAAAATATTCCTCAAAATTTACACAGTGGCTGGTTTGGTTTCTTTGTAATATACATAGAATAGGTAGCATAGTGTATTGGGAAAAATCCCAATACCTCAAGGCAATCAAATAAGGCTCAAACCAAGTCTCGTAGAATCATTTCAGTGCAGATGGTCTGGCTTTTAGCAAACACTTAAGCTAGATCGTCTGCTCCAGAACCTGCAAAGACACAGTAGCAGAGCTGACTTTTCAAGATGTTAATATTGGTCTAGGTGGATTTCATTAATTTTATTATTTCTACCTGACAGTAATTCCTTAATCTGAGCTTTGTTTTATGTTTTAGTTTCTAAAAGAATTTGTGTGACTGGCCTAAAGGTCACTTAGCAAGTTAATTGTTGAAGTCAGAATTCAAATAAATATTGAAGTCTCACACTATGGCCCATGCTTTTGTGATGCCATGAGAGAAAATAACTGTATTATATTTACTAAAATATTTTTATTACATAAATCCTGAGTCCTATTTCATATTCTAAGAATGCAAAGTTAAATAAAAAACAAGCAAAATTCTTTAGTGTAGAAATTCAAATTCTACTGAAATTGAGAGTGGATGCAGAAGTGCCAAGAGGCAATCAAACAGACAAGAAAAAAAGTGAATCAAAATGCCCGGCATGAACTATGTAATGTTACTTACTTACTCAAACACCAAGTAAGTTTAAAGTTTTGAGCTTCCTGGGACGTTAGTGTACTATAGCTTTCCACCTTAAAAGCAGGCTTCACAGAAATCCAACAACATCTGTATCCATGGGAACAGAAAGAAAAATTCACCACACTCTCCTCAATTCCATTTTGCTTAGCTGAATATATGCAATTTAAGATGGGCATCTTGAAAATGTGTTAGTGTTTAGCTGTTAATGTACACCAATCATGAAGGAGGCTTTTTCACTTTTACTACCTGTCGTGTTTTTCATCATGAGAGAAGGGACTTTCTCTTTAATAGAATTTGAAGCACCAGTTGTAGGAGGTACTTGTTATCAAATTAATTTTTAATCTAATCATGGACTTCTCCTTTAATGTCTAGTCAACTTTAACTATTTAAGATGTTGCACAGTCCTTTAATTTGTCTATATATTTATTATTATTCTAAGTTGATAAAAGGAAACATTTCTCTATCAAATTTTCTTTATTGCTTTCTCCATTTTGTTTGATGATGTAGAGACTCATGGCAATCAGTTTCTCTATTTCTATACATAAGCAACGAAATGAATGTCAGTAAAGTTATTCATGTCAGGCATATTATATTACTGTCTGATGTTTACATCTTACTCGGATAATTGAAATATTACTTTCCCCAACCCACAAATTATCTAAAATTGACAATCAGAAGTTAAAGGCTGTGCAATTGCTTTGAACTCAAGCCTTTAAGTAACTTAATGAAGCACATGCCTTTTAGACTCAGTAAGCAGATCATAATGGAATAAGAATGTTGAGCTCTTGGCAGCATTAGCTTCCCTCTTAAGAAGCCCTTTAGCTTATGTAGATTTAATGTGACAGGTTAGATATTCTAAATATAAAGTCTAATTCAGATACAAGATTGAAATAAACAACCTTGTAGAATAGAATGTTGGTCCAATTTTTTTGAGCTTTGACCGTATATATGGCATTTTGTATGTGTGTGAGCTATTTGAAACAAAGGACTATCAGAGGGCAAAGGGGTAAAAGGAGGATTTCTGGAGCCAAGTGACTTAACCCTTGGTACTTAAAATTTCCATTTGCATGCTGCCTAGAAATGTTTTGACTTTGGTCTGTGCACTTTGTCCTGTGCTGTTGACCTCAGCACTTTCTTTCCCTCTTAGATCCTTTAACCATATCAGCTAGTTAATGCCCTTAAATGCATGACATTTCATTTCTTAAGTATTTTTGTGGAACAAACTTAAACAGACAAAAATAGACATCTGTAAAGCTGCTAGGCTGCATGGATTATGGATACAATCAGTTACTAACAAGTGTGGAAGCTAAAATACTTAAAGGCTTACCATCCTCAGTAATCAGATTTATTTATAGATTTACAATGTTCTTGACCCTTTAAATAGGATAACCCAGTAAAAATAAGTCTCTTTCTAGGTCAGGCACACAAATGTAGGCATTCTCTATTCATGCTTTAATTCCAATATCTTGGGGACCCAGCAGTTGATTTTCATCCTGAATAAATGAGTATAGCCATCTATAGGCAAAATAAGTAATATTTTGATAATTTAGAGTAGAATTCAGTTTGATTTTATTACTTAAGTAGACATTGATTCAAATAGCTGCAATAAACTATATCTATATACAGTTTGGCATATGAATAAAGTATTTTTGGACTTGTTAACTATGCAAACTACTTACCTTGGGATTTACACAGGTTGAGAGGTATATATTATATTATAGCTATTATATATACAACAAAGCAATTATATTATAGAAGAACATTACAATGCAGAGTCATTATTAATATTTAATGTGTTAAGTAATGATAACCTAGATGATAACCAATTAAAATATAAATGTGTTGGTTTGATTAATATTTTCTAAGATTCTTGGTCAAGCATAAATGATTTTATCCTTCACTTGTACAATGGATTATTTTTTATGTAAAGATTGATTGGTAGCATGGGGACAATCCCACTATTTTTAGATTGGAGTACCTCTGCTCTTCACAATCCAGCCAAGGGAATAAAGCTAATTACTGCCAAGAGTGCTTATGGTGAGCAGAAAACAACTGTGTAATGGTTTGCTCACTTCCAGCATCAACAGCAAAATATAAAAACAGCACCCTCATTTATACCCTAAGAATTATTTCCAAGCAATAAAAGGTAATGTGTAAACAAAGAAACCAAAAAGCAGACAACAAATTAAAATTAGAAATGCCTTAGCCCTATGCCAAGCAGTCAATGCTATATCACAGCATAGAAAATAAATCAAAGGGTTTCTAGACTTCCAAATTTCTACTGAGCTGATTACTTTAATGAAGGTTATAGAAAACACACATGAAGGATTCTATTCTGTTGTTATTTTATTTATTTACATTGTAAATATTATCCCCCTTCATGGTTTCTCCTCCACAAACTCCCTGTCCCATCCCCCTTCCCCTGCCTCTATGAGGTTGCTCCCCCACCCACACATACACTCCTGGCTTATAGCCCTAGCATCCCCCTATGCTGGAACATCGAGCCTACACAGGACCAAGGGCCCTCCTCTCCCATTGATACATGATAAGGCAATCCTCTGCTACAAATGCTGCTAGAGTCATGGGTCACACACATGAAGGTTCTTAAAGGATAAAACTCTTTAATGGTTGATTGCCGTTTCTCAAGACTGATATCAGCAGCAGGTCAGGACCTTGCCCACTTTTTTCACAATGATTCCCTTTAGGAACATACACTTGAGTGTGCTACCAAATTGTTCTTAGGTTTCTAGTTTTCAACTCACACACACAATAGTAAGTCTAGTATGTCAGAGACAAAGTTATACCATGCAGGTACTAGTGATAAAAGTTAGGTCTTCAGGTTTGGAGGCAAATGACACTTACCTGCTGAGCCATCTTATTGTTTCTAGTCTACAGAACTGGATTCTCAATTGTGTTTCTGGATAATTTCTGACTTATAATTATGACCTTTGTTGCCTCTGATCAATAATAACTCTTTTCTTACATGTTTGTTCTAGGCCTGCTTTACAAAAATCACTTATCTGAAAGTTGGACCTAGCAGTTTCTAGCTTCATTATAATTACTATATTCATTACCTGTGAAAACTACTTAACATTAGTTCAACATTAGTTTGTCATTTCATTGGCATAATGGGAGATAAATCTTGATTTTTCAACTAGGTTGGGTTTAAAAGTGTCCAGGAGATTAATGAACTACACCTCTAAGTTTATCTGTTCGTTTAATTTCTACAAGCAATAAAGTAGAAAAGAACACCTCCCCTAAATGTGGACTGTAACAACCACATGCTGCGTGAGGGAGGGAATGGGGTAGTCCTTCTCTGCTTCCCGGCTGCCATGTTCGAGCAGTTCAGCTCATCCACATCTTCCTGCTCCACCATGATGGGTTAAAATCTCTGAAGCCATTATTTTGTTTAAGTATTTTTGGTAAAGTAACAACGACAAAGGGGAAAAATGAACACAGTGAGTAAGAAGTTGTCACACATAAATAAATATTTTTATTATGGTGGAGGTGGAGCTGGCTGAACAAAGTAATACAAAGGTTAAGCTTCAGCTGATGTATGTGTACACTGATTACAGACAGATTTGACACTGTGGACATTAATCAAAGCTCATTCTGACAAGCTTTCTAAACCATGCACCCATGCTATTTCTATCCTCCCACCTTTAGTATCCAGGCAGCTTGACAGACTTAACTTTATTTCAGATACAATAACCACTCCGTGCTACATTCTGAAGGACAAGTGATGCTACTTGCACACAAATTAAGAAGCCACAAGCATGGTTGCATCTTCAAAAATAGGACAGGCTTCTACTAATAAAAATAGATCTATTTTGAAATTCTTTGGAAATGACATCATTCAACTAAAACAAAAAGAACACCAGGTCACAGACTGAAAAACAAAAACTGGGAAGAAAAAGCAAAAAGAAGAAAACATTATGTGACTTTGACACATCAATAGCACATAAATACATTGAGAGAGGCTCACTGATTATATAATGGGAGAGGCCACATTCATCCCTGACATAGTACTGCCATCTTTGCATAAAGAAGAGAAGGAAGAAAGGAGAGGTTAGAAAGAAACTCCAACATGATAAATCCCATGTCCTTTAATTACTGATGACAAATTGTTTCCAGTTAATTTACAATTAGTTGCTGAACTGGGGAAGGGCATTTTGCACATAGGTGAAGACTCCACTTTCTCATATGAAGTGTCTTATTGCCCTGTTTCCTGTGGGTACTTGAAACTTACTTTACAAAGCACCCCTTTAAGAAAAACCAGAGAATGAAACCAAAGTCTAAAAGTAAGGTCAAAGGGGAAAAGAAAAGTTTCAGACCAACAAAATGAAACAATACAAAAATGAAAAACTAAGAGATTAAAAAACATAATAGAAGCCTTTTAATAAACAGCCTTTAAATGTACAGAGAATTCTCAGTCTGAAGTAGTAAATGGCCCCTGATCAACCTTCCCACTTAAAAGTTGAAGAAAATAGAATTCATGCAAAGACAGAAAAAATAATTTGAAAAAATTATACAAATAAATGAATAATAAATGACTAGAAAAACTGGATAATTTATATCACTATCAATAATACAAATATATTGAAATTTCAGATACAAA
This sequence comes from Mastomys coucha, assembly GCF_008632895.1. Lineage (NCBI taxonomy): Eukaryota > Metazoa > Chordata > Mammalia > Rodentia > Muridae > Mastomys > Mastomys coucha. The sequence continues at coordinate 42,251,703 of NW_022196897.1, forward strand.
CTAATTATTAAAAAGAAACTAAGCTCTAAGATAAATGTTGTGAACTGTAATCTATAAAAAATAGTAATATTCAAATTTAACAAAGCTCTAAGATGTGTCTTTAAAATATAGGAAACTATCAGAAATTAAAGGCAAATATTCTCAAAAATAATTGCTTAACAATTGATGAAACATAATTCATTGTCTTAACAAAAAAGCTATTTTAATTTTAATAGAAGAAAATAAGGGAGAATGATAGCCTTGTGAAGTGACAGAATACCATAAGAATTGGTTAGTAGCTGTGTCCATAGAAGAGTGGACAAGGAAAAGGTCCTGCATTATTTAGTCTTGGACTAATCCTGTGTTCTCAATACATTCATACACAATAAAAACCTCACTTTGGCTGCTGGTAGTGGGTTAGTGACAGGACAGGGACCCAGAAGGAAAGTGTATAGCCTACATCCATAATCTCAAGAAGAGCAGTGGGTGTTTAGAGTAGAGGACAATAGTTGAGATCAGGAGATACATTATGGTAGCCTTCACCCACAGCACCCATGGAACCATAAGAACTTCCAAGTAGCTTGATTATGACCCAGAATATAAAATATATATCACAAATTATCCCAAGTTATGTCCCTACAAATGGACAAAAGATACCCATATTTACTGAGGATCCTAAAGTTGGTAAATCCAATATCCTTGGCTGACAACCTGGTTTTGCATAGTTTGAAAAGTCCAGTGATAATTTGGCTTGTCCCACCTTAATTTTTACAAGCTTGTATTTTTCTGGATATCATGTTGTCTTTACTTATTCAAAATCTAAAAAATCTTTTGCTTCTAAATATCTTGATATTTCTTAATATAAAAAATATGGTTTATACTGTTACTTTTCTCAATAAAAATTGAATTTGCAGGACAGTCTTCTTGAGTTATATTCAATAATGCTATTTAGAGTAAAACATAATTCATTATTTTCCCATTTCTCTTCCTCCCTCTAACCCTACCACGACACTCTCATGGTCGTTAATGGCTTCTTTTTCTTTGGTTATTAAAATTATACACATATGCGTAAATATATACATATAACATAAAAATCTGTTTAGGATGGCTTATGTGTATATAATTTCAGGGCTAATCAATTTGTATTAAATAACTAATGAGGAGACTGGTCTTTGGGAGAAAGTAATTATCCTTCTCCCATGAGAAATTTTAATCTTTTGACATACTATGTATATATTTTTATTGCTTTCTGTCATTCTTAAATATAAGCTGTACATTGGAAAATATTATGTTTACTTTGTTTATTTCTGCAATATCTTATCCCAAGCAATAGTTTATGTAAGATATGAACTTCTTAATGCTTTTTGATTTAATCACTGAATTCAGAAGAGAAGACAAAGAACCAAAATCAAATGTATATGTCATAGATGGTAGGTCATTGTTTCTAAGGATAATATATTTGGGCATTCTTTATTATTATAAAAATAATGTTATTGTTATTCATTCACAAATAAAAACATCACATACCTAAATTAAAATAGATAGACATTCAAATACTTGCTTGGTCCTAAACTTGGAGGCTTTTTCTAGTTCTGTACCTAATTTATCAGAGTCAAAAGTCAAGAGCATATTTAATGCCCTTTTAAAATGTTACTACCAGGTTTTACACTGTGAAAGATATGCTTTGAGGTTTTTATTATCAGAGATACAAAGCCTTATAAATGACTTAACATATAAAACTGTAACTTTTACTAATATTTAGTCAAGCTCATGAATCTTGTAGAGATCATTTTTAACAAGGTAACATGAGGTATGATGCTATAACTCAACCATATAGTGTATGATTTATTAGGCTATATGAACTGTCCACAAATCTATTTGCTAAACATTCTCAAAATTATTACCTTTATGATTATTGTGCATGTGCTCATTTTAAAATTTATTATTATCATTATTATTATTGTTATTGTTATTATTTTTTTATTTTTTTTACTTACATACCATCATCCCTTTTACTGCCATCCTCCTGATCACCCCTTCCCATAATGCCTCCCCACCCTCCATTCGCTTCTTTTATGAGCAAGTGGGGTTTGTCCTGGGTACCCTTCCATACTGACACATTAAGTTTCCATGAGGCTAGGCACATCTTCTCCCAATGAGGGCAGAAACAGCAGGCCAGCTCGAAGAATATATCCCACATACAGGCAAGAGGTTTTGGGGTAGCCACCACTCTAGTTGTTCAGAACCCACATAAAGATCAAACTCCACTTCTGCTACATATGTGCTAGTCTTGAAAATGATTTACCTATAGGCTCAATTCTCAAACAACTTTTACCAGTCTGAGAATACTGACCAACACTATACCACCATTTGGTATACTTCTGGAAGCCTATATATTTTCAGTGCAGTAAACACTATGTTTTCTGCCTCGTCCGTGGGGTTATTGCCCAGATTTCGGGACAAACATGTCTGTAACTCTGAACTAAATATCAAACCATTGAAATAGGGTTTGAGAATCTCTAGGTACTTCCAACTCTCACCCAGTAAGATCACAACTGTTCATATTTCCTCTTTGAGATTTTACTACAAGGGTTTTTTCCACTCCCATAAAGCACCAAGCAACCATAATACTCACAAAATAGAAACATTAAAACTTATGCAACCCATCTGTCTTTTAAAAATTATATCCATCACCTCTAATTTTATTAATTTCCAAAAAGAAAGAAATATGTATCCAATCCATAAGAACCACGTAGAAATACAATACTGAGATATTTCGCAGTGTACAATAAAAATATGTATTTCTTTATATGGAACAGAGGTAGAGAATTCTCAGAACAAGGGGAGATAATTCTAAATAGGTGCTTGGGTGTTGAATAAGGACAATGGCCTACAAATACATCAATTGATAGAGGTATTCCTCCACCTGATTCTTTTTATAACAGCTTATGTTTAATTTAGAAATTTTAGCATCTTTAATCCTAATAAATATCTTTTTTAAATTATGTTAAGCACAAATGTGTATTAATTTTATGTTAATTTTGGACCAAATGTCAATACTTGTTTATAAATGAGTATTCTATGTCTGCACTTGGAATCTTAATCTTACTTTTGAAGAAATTTCAATAATATTTGGCATTTAGCTTGTAATTGCTTTTTAGTGTCAAAGCTTTCCATTAAGCTTAACATCAAGAATCAAAGAAAATGAATAAGTGTGTCTTAGTCACAGAAACAATGTAAATAATCACATGTATTATGAACAAGATAGAACATATAGATATCTAAAAATATAAACTCAAGTATAAATACAATTTATTTTCTTTTACATATGATTCTAGAGGACTTTGATAACTGCTTAATTATCTCTATGGAATTTCAAAATACTCCAATGTTTACAAGTTTTTTTGTTTTTTAATAACCGAACTTTTCCACCATTTCTTAATTAGATGCTAATTTCAAAGCTAACATTATTTCAATTCAAGCTTGGTTGAATTTAGAAGTAAGTTTAAGACTAATCAAAAATAGAAAAAGAGAAAGTAAGTAACAGTTAAAACATATTTCTGGAGCCATTTCCTTACAGATTTGTATTATTTAGTTAACAATCTGTAATTCATGAACATCAGAATGAGTTTATGCCTTAAATATTTGAATTTGTTTGACTTTCCCATTTTTGTGTGTTCTTTTTAGATACGAAATGTTGAAACCAATCAGTGCTTAGATAACATGGGCCGCAAAGAAAATGAAAAAGTGGGTATCTTCAACTGTCACGGCATGGGAGGTAACCAGGTACACAGCCTTTTATTGTCAGCTTCTTCCTTGGGGGGCGGAGGGAGAGGAGAGATGCTACTGGGGGGAAGGAGAGGAGGGATACTATTGGGGGTAGGGAGAGGAGGGATGCTATTCAAACCATAATTGTATGGCCTGGTATATGTGTCAACAATAAATGAACAGGTAGGCATCCAATCAACAATGTATTCTCTCTCTCTCTCTCTCTCTCTCTCTCTCTCTCTCTCTCTCTCTCTCTCTCTCTCTCTCTCTCTCTCTTTTACTATAGAATAGAGTTTATTTAGGGCATGAGGACGGGAGTTAAGAGGCTAGCAGAGGCAGAGAAAGGCAAAGAGGAGGAGAGAGTAGAGAAGTAGGAGTTGGCCATTACCACCTGGAGAGAGGGGGGAGGAGAATGGGGAGAGAGGGGAAACAAAGGAGCAAGACGCAGGGGAGAGAAACAGGAGCCAACAATGTATTATTCTTATCTCATTTTCTGAACTATCTGAAGGAAGCAATGCAGTATTAAATAAAAAGGCCAAAACTTAAAAATGAGCCTACATTTAATAAGGACAGTCAGTATGTTATAACATCTCATCTTATCATGATGCATAAATGCCTGTGCTTTGCTCTGCTGTTAACTAGATAAGGAAATGATGTTTCTAGCATGGGAATATTTTCCCAATGGTGATTATTGTGTATTTCCTTTGTTAATTTATGGTTTGTATATGACTTTCTAAGAGTTTTTGACTTTCAATAAATTGTGAACTGTATGAGTCAGTATGAACAGATAAAATTCTAGGGTGAATTTCCTGAGAGGTAGTCCAATTAATTATCAGAAATGTACTGGAGCCCAAAGAGGAATCTTATGTTCTTCTTGAGCCCTGAGAAGTTTCACCAGAAAGAACACCAAGAATCCACTTGACTGTGAGTCACTGAAGTGTAGCTGTAATACTGCACGGCCACTCTCGGAAAGAGCATTAGTAATTTCTGGGAACTGTGATCATAATGCTGAGTTTGAGAGAGCAGATAATCAGTAAGCAAGCTGTCTTACTTACAGGAACTGATGGGACAACAGCAGAAAGTTCCATGTCAGTGATAAATATTATAAATACATAAGTAATATTTTTGGGCAGAGTGAGTTGAGATTGCAGTAGCTATTCTGTCCAGATTGTATCAACCTCCTGTACAGTGATAACACGTTGATGTTGGTACCATAAATCAAGAACAAAATGTACCCAATTGAATTTGGGATGATGATTCACATAGAGTATGCATGATACAGTAAAAAAGGAGAAAAGAAATTTTCCCCCTTAAAAACAAAACAAAAATATCAAAATATGAATTAATAAGTCTTAAAGTTTCAGTTCTAGTAAGAAGATAGGCAAAATCATTTATAAATTGTTTCATGTGAGCAAAAAAAGTTATTGAAGATAATTTAAAAACAATTTAGGGGAAAATGCCAGTTTTAAAACTGCAAAATATCCCATTATTCTACCATCTCTTTATTATAACCTTAATGAGAACTACACAGATATAATTATTTTAGGAACTTTTGGTCTTTAAAGTAATGTAAACAGCTAAATGTTTAATGTTTGATTAATTGCAACATGAAGACAAATATTTTATTAACTTTTTTCTTCTAAAGATACATGATTCACAATCTAACTAAATAGGCATTTTGTATACAAATGCCCAGTTCATTCTTGCCTGCTGACATTATCTTGATCATTATTCCTAAGTATCCTCGCATATATTTCCCTTTACTATCTAAAGTGAAAAAGAGTTGGTATTAAATAATCAATTGTGGTCAGTCCTAAAAATCTACAAATGTTACTATATGGATCAGCATGGTCATGTTCATAGTTTTAGGAATAAAAACATATGTCAATATTTTATATTTATATATATATATATACATATATATATATACACACACATTTAAGTGTAATTCACATACAAATATTTATAATAACATTAAAAGAGGAAATAGACCATAAATTTGAAAGACAGAAAGGAGAGATATATCAGAAAGCTTCCCAGGAGGAAGAAGAAAGCAGAAATTATGTAATTACAATCTGAAAAATAGTTTAAAAGTTTGAAAAACAAAATATGTTTTAGAAGCTTATGCTGAAAGCAAGAAAAAGATGTCTTGCATCCTTTAGTATTGCTAAGTTAAGAGTAACTTCTTTATCTAAAAAACAAAACAGTATAAAAAGTTAAACCATATATGAGACTGTTATGGTGATATTGCTTTGTTGAAATTCAGTATTTTTAAGATTTTTAATATGTTAAAATTATTTACTTCATTACTGTAACTACATCTTTTAAGATTTTATTCTGAGTTACTTTCTGTGTTTATGTTTTATTCTTTTACATTGTCAGTAAAATAATGTCAATTTTTATAGTTGTCTATTCATGAATTTTCAGAAGTAGCCCTCAGCCCATAGTAATATTTTTATTTCCCATCCTGCTACTAAACAAAAGTTATAACAAGCCCACATATTTTTACTTCATATCTAGTTCTATGGGTTTTGCTTATTGGTTTGCTTTTAGGAGTTCTCATGTAGCCCAGGCTAGTCTTGGGCTTCCTATATTGCTGAGGCTAGCCTTGAAACCCTGGTTTTCCAACCTACTTTCTGTGCTGGAATACAGGGTTGAACCCTATGGCCACTTTAACTCATCTGCATTGTCAAACAAGGCATTTGTTTCTTGATGAGCATATGTTAGCTACAACTCTTTTCTTTAAAATTTTTGATGGTTGAGTTTACTTTAAATTAAATTTAACTTACCGTACAAAATCATGGAGTTTGCTATGATGCTTTTAATTATTTTCATATTAACCATCATACTTCACGCCCACTACATGCTAACGACTCTCTTCTATTCTATTCTCTTCTATTCTATTCTATGATGACCGTTCCTCATCCCAAATTATCCCTCTACTTTCAAATCTTTTATCTTCCACTGTAGTTTCCTGTTCCCTCTTCCCCTCTACTTTTGTAATTATTTCCACCCTTAGTAGACACCATTCTATTTATTTGTCTCCTAACCCTACAGATCTCTAAGGTGTGTATACCTTGAACCACATATGAAAAATACCTCCATTCAGTATTTGACATTATGCGTTTGAATTATTCTGCTTTTCATGATGATCTTTAATACTATGTTCCTTCACAAAACAAAATTTCATCTTTATTACAGATAAATAAAAATTCCATTGTACATATGTACCAAACCATTAATCATTGGTGTACGTCTAACTGGTCCTATATCTTAGTTTTTGTAAACAGTGCAGCAATAAACACTGTCCCCACACCCTTACACCCCCCACACACTACCAGGTCTCCCCATTCTTTGGGTACTTTTCCGCCATCAGAGATTCCTGTGTTGGAAATTCAATTTAGCTATATACCCCATTTTTAATTGAGTTATTTGGTTTGATGATTTCTAATTTCTTGAATTAGTTATATATTCTGTATATTATTCCTCTATCATATTTAGTGTGGGTCAAGATCTTTAGTCACTCTGTAGGCTGCTGTTTTGTCCTATTGATGGTGTCATGCAAAAGCTTTTCCATGAGGAAAAAGTTCCATGCGGTCTCATTTATTAACTCTTGATCTTAGTGACTGAACTATTGGTGTTTTTCTGAAGAATTTGTCTCCCATGACAATGAATTCAATGCAGTTCTCTACTCTTCTATTAGACTTGGTGTGTCCAGTTCTATGCTGATGTCTTTGAGTTTTGTGCAGTGTGATGGGAATGGATCTATTTGCATACTTCTACATGACATGCAGTAATCCAGTAAGATAAGCACCATTTATTGAATGTTTTCATTTCCCCTTGTATGATTTTGACTTCTTTGTCAAATATCAAGTATCCATAGGTGTGGGGTTTATTTCTGTTTTTTATTCTAATCCGATGATGAACATGTTTGTTTCTTTACCATACAGACTTTTTTACTATTGCTCTGGTATATACCTTGAAATCATGAATGGTGATACTTCTAAAAAGTTCTTTTATTGTATAGGATTACTTTAGCTACCCTGGGATTTTTTTTTGTTCTTTTATTATTCCATATAAAGTTGAAAATTGTTCTTTCAAGATCTGTCAATAAATATGCTGAATTTTTTATGGAAATTACATGGAATCCATATATCACTTTTGGTAAAATGTCCATTTTTAATATGTTATTCTGATCAATCCATAAGCATGGGAGATCTTTGTATCTTCTGGTATCTTCCTCAATTTCATTCTTCATCACTGTCATACAAGTTCTTGTCATACAAGATGTTCACTTGCTTGGTTACAGTACATCAAAATACTTTATATTATTTGTGGCTATTGTAAAGGGTGATTTTTCCTAATTTCTTTCACAGGCTATTGTTTACATTAAGGGGAGCTACTGATTTTCTTTAGTTGATTTTGTATCCAGCCACTTTGCTATAGGTGTTTATCAGCTGTAGGAGTTTTTTCATAGAATTTTCAGGGTCAATCATGTAACAATCATATCATCTGTGAATATAATACTTGACTTCTTCCTTTCCAATATTTATCATCAGGATCACTTTTAGTTGTCTTATTGCTCTAACTAGAACTTCAAGTATTGTGTTGAATAGATAGGGAGAAAATGGGCAGCCTTGTCTTGTCCTTAATTTTACTTGAATTCCTTTAAGTTTCTCTCCATTTAATTTGATGTTAGGTGTTGGGTTTCTGAATATTGCCTTTATTGTGTTTAGGTGTGTGTTTTGTATTCCTCATTTCTCCAAGATTTCTAACATGAGGGGTTATTGGAATTGTCCAAGTATTATTCAGCATCTAATGCAATGACCATGTGAATTTTTTTTCTTTTATTTGCTTTATATGGCAGATTACCTTGATGGATTTTTGTATACTGAAACATCCTTGCATCACTGGGATAAAACCTACTTGATCATGTTGGGTGATGTTTTTGATCTGTTCTTCGATTTGGTTTGCAAGTATTTTATTGGGATGTTTTGCATCAATGACCATAAGGGAAATGCATTTGGAATTCTTTCATTATTACGTGTTTGTTTGGTTTATGTATCAGGATGTCTGTGGCCTGATAGAATTAGTTTTGCAGTGTTCCTTTTCTTTCAATTTGTGGAATACTTTGAGGGATACTGGTAGAATTCCACACTAAAACCATCTAGCCCTGAGCTTTTATAGGTTGGGATACTTTTAATGAATGCTTCTATTTCCTTACAGGAAAATTTATATAGTTTACTTGATATTAACTTAACTTTGGTAAGTGGTTTCTATCTAGAAAATCATCCAATTCATTTAGATTTTTTAATTTTGTGGAGTGCAGCCTTTTGAAGTAAGACCTAATGATTCATTGAATTTCTGCGGTGACTGTTGTTTTGTCTTCTATTCATTTCTGATTTTGTTACTGTCTTTCTACCTTTGGGTTAGTTTGTTTAAGGGTTTGTTTATCTTGCTGATCTTCTCAAAGAATCAAGTTTTTGGGTTTTTTATTCTTTGTGTTGTTCTCTTTGTTTCTAGTTTATGGACTTCAGCCCTGAGTTTGATTATTTCCTGCTGTCTACTGCTCGTGGGTGTTTGCCTCTCTTCTCATTCTCGAGCTTTCGAGTATGTGTCTCAGTTGGAGGACGAGATCTCTCCATTATTTTATGAAGGCACTTAATTCAACGAATTAATTTTTCTTGTCTAATTCCTCTTAGCACTGATTTAATTGTGTCTCATCAGTTTGTGTATGTTGTGGATTCATTTTCATTGAATTCTAGGAAGTTGAATTTCTTTATGTTTTCCCTATCCGAGTAATTATTTAATAAAGTTTTGTTCAGTTTCCATGAGTCTGTATGCTTTCTGTTTTTCTATTTTCATTGAAGTACAGATTTAATCCGTTGTGACCTGATAGATACAAGGAGTTATTTCAGTTTTTTTAAATCTGTTGATGCTTCCTTTGTTCCAGAGTATATGATCAATTTTAGAGAACGTTCCTTAAAATGCTGAGAAGATATTTTTCTTATATGTTGTGGTATAAGGCTGCATAGATATCTGTTAGGTCCATTTGATTTACTATCTTTATTTGTTTCATTGTTTTTCCTTTTAGTTTCTGTCATAACCTGTCCATTAGTTAGAATGGGGTGTTGAGTATGTCAATATTAATGTTTGGGGTTGAGTGTGTTGTTTATGCTTTAACAATGTTTCTTTTATGAATGTTGAGTGTTCTTGTATTTGAGTCATTAATGTTCAGGATTGAGATGTCATTTTTGTGGAATGGGAAGTCCCCTAACCCATCTTTTTTGATTAATTTTCATTAAATGTACACTCTATTAGATATTAAAATGGCTACTCTAGCTTGCTTCTTGGGCTGGTTTGCTTGAAAGACATTTCTCTAGCCTGTTACTCTGAGATAATGTCTATCTTTTTTTCTGAGATGTGTTTCTTGTATCCAGGAAGATTGTGGATCCTGTTTTTGCTTTCATGCTGTTAACTTGTGTCTCTTTATTGGGAAATTGAGGTCATTAACATTGAGAGATATTAATGACCAATGATTGTGAATTCCTGTTATTTTGAGGTTTGTGGTGATACTTTGTGTGTGTGTGTGTGTATATGTGTGTGTGTGTGTGTGTGTGTGTGTAAGTGTGTGCTTCCTTTTTTTTTGTTGTAGTGGTTTTGTTTGTGGGTTTTTTGTTTGTGTTTGCTATTTTTGGTTTGGTTTGATTTGGTATGCTGCTGTGAATTAGTTATTTCCTGTACTTTCTTCTGGTTAGTTAATCTCCATCATCTAGAGTTTTCCTTCAAGTATTTTCTTTAGTTGTGGATAGATATTGTTTAACTATGTTTATAGGTATCACACTTTTTAGGTCAAAGAGATTTTAATTTATGATTTTGTTGAAATTATTTTCTGGTCCTTAGAGCCAGGACTCTTCATCTTCTATTCCTATTATTTTTTGGTAAGTTTTTTTCATAGTATCACAGATTTCCTGGATGTTTTTGTGTCACAAATTTTTAGGTTTAACATTTTCTTTGACTGATGTATCAATTTCTTCCATCATATTGTTTCCATCTGAGATTCTTTCTTCCATCTCTTGTATTATTTTGGTGATGTTTGTATCCATTGCCCTATTCTCTTTCCTAGGTTTTCCATCTCCAGGTTTCCTTCAGATTGTGTTTTCATTATTGCTTCTATCTCCATTTTCAGCTCTTGAACAGTTTTATTCATTTCCTTCACTTGTTTTATTATATTTTCCTGTATTTCTTTAAGGGATCTATTAGTTTCCTATTTAAAGGCTTCCACCTCTTTAATTTTATTTTTCTTGTTTCATTGAGGGGGTTATTCATTCTTTTCTTTGAAGATATCTATCACATTTATAAGGTTAGATATATGGCTATTTCCTGTGCTTTGGTTGTATTAGGTTATACAGGGCTTGCAATAGTAGGATAGTTTTGCTCTGTTGATTCCATGTTGCCCTGGCTCTCATTCATGTTCTTAAGCTGGTCTTTAGTTATTTTTTTCTCCATGGATGTTCCTGGTATGACAGGTGTTTGGATGGTGGACCTAATCTGGATGTCTCCTGTGCAGCAGGCCTCCTGTGGGAAACCTTGGTCTAGATGTTCTTCATGTAGCCGGCCAGGATACTCCTGTGCTGTGGGCCTGGTGAAGGCTGGCAGAGTGGTGGCCAGACAGTATGGAGGATAGCATGCAGCTAGTCCACAACAGCTGTGTATGCTCCAGAGGATGTGAGCAGAATGGAGGGCTCTAACCTGGGCATTTCTTGTTCAGTGGACCTTATAAAGGCCAGTAGAGCAGTGGTGGCCCAACAATGAACTTAAGGGGATAAACTGAAGCTTTTCAGGGCAGCTGGGCATGTGTTGGGGGATTGACAAGGAAGTAGGAAGGAAAGAATCTAACCTGGATATTCCTTCTTAGGTTGGCCTGATAAAGGCCAGATGTGCAGTGGACAAACTGGATAGCCACTTTTTAAAACCCCATTTTTTTTTTTTTACCACGGAAAGGATCAAATATTATCTACACTCTTATACAAATGACCTCTCCTCTCTAAATTTTGATTATGTTTCAGAATATCTGATTTTAGGGCAGATGTATTATAATTTGGGAGAGTAAAGAAACACTTTCTTTCATTATAGACCTTCCCACAGACAAAAGTTTAAATATTCTAATATGCTCTCAAATCACACTAACTCAAAATATATGTTTTTAATTTAAAATTTGCATTTCTGGATACATTTAATTACCTTTAGACATCTTGCCCTCTTTCAAACACTTTGCACAATATAATGATAATTTACCAGTAATAATACAAAGTAAACTTCCAAGTGAATTAAGTGGTTTCTTGGGGAAAAGACAAGGAACATCTACTATTAATTAATTACTTAAGTGATATGGCTATTTGAAAGATAAAAGTAAACAGCGTTATCATTTTTACAAAAGAGAATCTTTTCCAATAGACTTTTTTACTCTGTAGCACTTGACAGACAAGAGAAAACTTCTGTGGGATATTGGCCTTATAGGGCCTATTCAGTTTCTAGGATACACATCTAGGTTTAGTTGCTTATAGGCAGCAAAGATTTACCACTTGTACTGCCAGTGATGGCATAAGAAATGTGTTGTCAGATGAGCATACTTGTTCACTGGTTCACAAATTTACCATTTTAAATGTGCTTACATGCATTGAATGGGGACAGCAGAATCTCTAGTATATTCTTTTTTATGTCATCCTAATAATGACAGGGTTGTAATGGTGTAACCACTTCCTAAGAATGCAATTTTCTGATACTATCACATTGAGGTTATATCAAAGCATGTAACTTAGGAGATAAGGGTACATCCATTAATACCACTGCAAATTCTAAATTGTCTCAATCATTTGTCCATGAAGTACACAGCCATCAAGCAGATTATATACAATCATCATATGTATATGTATGTGTGTGTATACATGACATTGAATAATATTTTGAGATATATAATATGAAAATAAACATTTCCCATTGGATGTTCTGGAATTATAGATATTTATTTTTAAATGTTCACAGCAAGCAAGAATCCATTTCTTCTCTATTAAATATCAGAAAGACCAGCAGGAATGGCATCAATAAAATTTTACAGATGTTTACTTAGGAAATTGACATGTTACAATATTTACACTTTGTTCTTCATGTTTTGTCCCTAGGAACTTGATTTCCTTAGGGAAACTATAACATCATATCCATTCCTAGGAGTCCATCAGTTCCTGAAGACTAACTAATGCATAATTCTGCTTGAAAGAGCAAACATAGCCCTGTATGAACTGTGTCTATAAGTATCTTACTCTTTATTCCAAGTCTTTGTCCTACAATCTCCCCATTATTTTTTTCTCTCATCTTACATTGTCTCTAACCTTTCCAACATAGGAAGTAAAGGCTATAAATTCTTCCTACTAAACTTTTTTCTATTTCTTTTTTTCTTTGCTCTCACTAATAATTTCATTTCCCAATCCAGATCTTGTTAGTCTCCTGTTCATATTATTGCAGTAGTTTTTAATGTGGCTGCTGTGTTCCTTCAGGTAATGAAATGGTGACTTCTTGTAAAACTACCACTGCAAATTGTAGGTATTGACAGAAGAAGTAAGAACAGAATTCCAAAGGTGTCCCAGGCATCTATTATCTAACAGTCAATGCTCCATACAGTGTGACCTCTTCTTTCTTCCATTTGCAATGTTGTTTATTGCACTGATTTACACAAGCTTCACAGTACCAACTATTTACAAGGACTAGACTTCAATAGGTGTCACTGTTAGTTCTTAGATTTTTTTTAAAAAAGATAACCTTGTCTCTTTATATATCCATTTGAGGATAGTTTTTCTCAGGTTTCCTATCCTATAAATTTTATTCCTTTGTTACTATTTAAAACCTACCTTCCCTGCCCCTTGCTATATTTTTCCTGCTTTCTATCCTATATAGGATCCATCTTTATTTGAATTCTGAGTACCAACAATTTTTTATGGTTTTTATTTCACAATATACAATTCCCTTAACCCCTTTGTTGTCATTCAGTTGTGATATATACATATTTTATCTCTATACATAACATCTTGAAAGGATCTAGCTTATTTTTATAAACATCCTCACATGAGAATAGGCTCATTGAAATTCTGAGCAAGTCGACTAATTGAAAGAGAAATTTCAAAGCTCCTCCAGATCCCATTAGTGTTTAAGGGAAATCTTGAGAAATTCAGGCAAACATGTAAAGAAAATTCACCCCTTACAGATGATGACATTAATGTTCTGAAAATACTTACAAAAGAGTCTGTGGTTGACACATGGTCCCTTAAAATATATACATCTTCCTCTTTGGAATTTGTACTAGTCTGGCCAAAACTACCTTGAAAACTTAAGTGAGTGTGATAAGAATCGTAAAGTGAAGGAGACATCTCTGATGGGTCAAAGAAAAATGATGGTTGATGTTTTCCTGTTTACAAGAGGAGAAAGTTTTGTAACCATAAAGGGAGATGTTGCTGTGCTGTGGCCATAAGATACCTCTCTGTTCCTTATTTTTATAATGTTAAATACTAGCTTTAAAAAAGTTCAACTATACCTGATATTTAATTCCTCAAAAATATTTCATGCCTTTTAATAAGAAAAATAGTGTATTGGTGTCAGTAGCTGGAAATGGAAAAGGAAGATTCTCCCTCTCCAGCCTCTGGAGAGCTGTCATCTTTAATAAAATCTCAGTTTCCACAAACTTGGATTTGAGGCAGCGAAGTCTCCCTTATGAAGTGTGAGAGCATATATTGATATGGCTTTAACTGGTCAAGTTCCTAGTTCTTTATTTTAGCTTATAAAGAGAACTAATATAGGAATTAAGAAGAAAAATGTCAGAAGCCATTAAGGGAGTAACCATAAACATCACATTAAATTAGAAAAGAGACTTAATACACTAAACCTTTATAGATGATAGAACCACCATCTATCACTTCAAAAATATCGCCCACTCTATTGTGTTATTTCTTCATAACAGTAGTCATTTTCAGTGACAAATGTTAATTGGGCCTCATTATGTGATTTTCAAATATTTATATGATTGTATTCCCTGATCTTCTTATTCCCACCAAAAATATTCCCACACATAACCTATACAAAGTGCAATCTTTTAAACAAGTCACATCTTAGAATCTATTCTTTGGGCTGTTTCATTCCTTATGTCAGCATTATAAAAACATCATCTTTTTAAAAGTTCAGTTATGCTTGATATTCAAATTCTAAACATTTCATTATGAATTTTGATAAGTACAGCAGATATGGAAAGGGAGAATGGGAGCAAGAGTCAGACTTAGCTTGCATGAGCAGACAGACTGTGAGAAGGTTTTTTGTGAAATAGTGATACTACAATATGTCAAGGTATACAACAGAACAACAGAAACATTCTATTAATATACAGAATTTGAGTATACTCCATAATAACCCCAAGCTTAATTCACTTAAATTTTATAAGACAAAGTAATACCCTTATATGGAAAAATATGGGAAAACATATATACCCTTGTATTTAGTTACTGAATTACACATCTTTTGAAAAACTAATTTTATGAACTAAAATGCTGTACTGTTATGGAGAAGATAATTTATGCACAGCCTCAGCTTGGTTTAATAAGCATCTTCTACTATGCACATTCACTTAACAAGACTTGCACCTCTCAAAACTCACACTTCTGAAGTGGAAACTTAAGGGTTCTTTGGAAAGTCAGTTGTGTTTGGATGATGTTTTGCTGGGGCCAATGGTGAAGGAGTGTTTTCATGAAGTGGACAGAGTTGAAAGACTAAGGCAGACTCATAAAGGAGCAATTGGCTGAAACAGACACAGGAAAAAGTGTGTTCTGATAAAACAAGCACATGAAAGGACAAGTGATGAAGGATTAATCTATAATGTCATTTTTTTTGTTGGCCTGCCTTATATTGCATAGTTGAGCTGCATTTGTCAGGACTTGATGAAGAGTTTTTTGGAAGCAACAAAAAACTTCTGTTGGTGTGCTGCAGTTTCTTGTCACTTCCTCAAACTGTAACTGATTGGCAGAGTGATGTCAGCTGCAACAGATACATATGCTGAGGCAGAATACACACTGTGGCAAGACCTGAGCTGGGGCAAGACCCATGGAGGACACATGTTATTTAGAGGATATAAGTAGGATTCTATGGACAATGATAGAGGCTGATCTAGGCTTGCTTATAGAGCTAGTTGTGTAATACTCATGGGTCTCCAGTCCTTGCTGATCTTGGCTTTGTGGAGAGAGTCACCCAAAGAACTTCTGGTGTACCTCTTGATCTCTCCTGCTTGACTCATACTGAGGCTTAATCCTCGCTCTCTCTGCTAGGTAGTGCCACTGCTACTGATTCATGTTTGCTAAGCAGACTCTTCCAAACTGGACTGCTGATGTATCCATGACATGTTTGAGAGTGGATCTTGCTGCTGCTGCTAACCTGTGAACTGAACTGCTGATTTATAGACAACACAGATAAGAGTTGACCCTTGCCAGGCAGTTGTGATGCATGCCTTTAATCCCAGCAATTGGGAGGCAGAGCCAGGTTGATTTCTGAGTTCGAGGCCAGCCTGGTCTATAGAGTGACTTCCAGGACAGCCAGGGCTATATAGAGAAACCCTGTCTCAACCCACCCCCCCAAAAAATTTGATCCAAAGACTCTTTTTAAACAAGTCTACTTATCCCCAAATCCCTTCTTGCCTACTTCTTCTGATGGGCAGTAGGCTAACAGGGAGGCTAAAGCATTTAAGAACTATCATTTAAAATAGAATTTGAAAAAAAAATAAAGTTTCATACTTTTAATAAAAATTTATTACTATAATGGAAGGCTATTCACAGAAAACCATACTAAATGGAAATATTTGCTTCCAGAAAAATTGACTTTCTTATCCCACCCTTTTACTTTCTTTAAAACACCTGTTACTTACAGGAGGTAGTAGTGTGGTTTGTAAATTTACACACATCCCATTACTTTATTTAAGACAGATGATTAACTATTGCTCCTGAAATCCATTAAATATAAAGAGGAGGAGGGAACTAATATTTTAGGAGACTCAAAACATTATATGAGTAATCATTCCCCAATATTATAAATGCCACATAATGTATTTTGCAAAGGAAATAAACTGTCCTTTTATCATCGAAATTTTAATAAGTAGCTTCTTTATATACCAACTTTATACATTTTATACATTTATACCCTGTCACGTACACTATCCTGAACAAAATCATGTGGTATGAAACTCCTTGCTATACTTAAAAGGTTATACAAAATCAGACCTTTCCTTCTGCTTTAGTGTTCTATCACTATGAAGAGTCGACATAGCCACAGAAACTCTTGTAAAAGAAAACATTTAATTGGGGCTGATTTATTGTTCAGAGGTTTAGTTCATTATTGCCATAGTATGAAGGAGGGTGGCAGAGACAAACTGAAAGTTCTAGCTCTGAATCCACAGGTAGTAGGAAGAGAAGGAGAACCACTAAGCTTAGCTAGGACTTACCTCAAAAGAACACCACTAGTGACACTTCTTCAAATAAGAAATCTATCCCCTCAGAGCTCCCAGGGACTAAACCACCAATCAAAGACTACACATGGTGGGACTAATGGATTTAGCAGCATATGTATAGTAAAGGATGGCCAAGTTGGTCATCAATGGAGGAGAGGACCTTGGCCCTGTGAAGGTTCTATGCCCCATTGTAGGGAAATGCCAGGGCCAGTAAGTAAGTGCGATGGTGAGCAGGGGGCATGGGGAGGAGGGAACAGGGGTTTGTTTTAGTTTTTGTTTATTTTATTTTATTTTATTTGGAGGGGAACCTGGGAAAGGAGAATTTGTAAATAAAGAAAACATCTAATAAAAAAAGAAATCTATCATCTATCTATCCATCCATCTATCTATCTATCTATCTATCTATCTATCTATCTATCTATCTATCTATCTATCTATCTATCTATGTATCTTTCTATCTTATCTATCTATCTATCTATCTATCTATCTATCTATCTATCTATCTATCTATCTATCTATCTATTTACCTACCTATCTCCCTATAAACTCCCATTCTTTCATTTGATATTAAATCTCCATATATAGCATTGTTTTTGAATATTTTTTCACTCTACCCGAAGTCCCTGAAGTCATGGCCTTGAAGCTCATCCATTCTAATAAACACTACTAAAGAGAATGTTGCATCATCTTCTTTTGAAAATTATTTGCTCTTCACTTTTTTATGACAATATATTTATTTGCTATGTTCCTAACCAATGAAAGAGTCCAAAATGGTGTGTGTGTGCGTGTGTGTGTGTGTGTGTGTGTGTGTGTGTGTGTGTGTGTGTGTAAAATGTGGCCCATTACTCAACACTATCCTACCCACAGGTCCATCTTACTTCTTCGGCAAATAATACATAAGACATAAAACAATTTTGAAAGAAATTAGAAAAGATCATATTAAAAAGATATTTGGCCATCCTGGTCTACATAGCAATTAGCAGGGCAATGAGGGGTGGATAAAAAGACCATGTTTCAAAAAATTACTTTTCTTATTAATTACTTTTCTTATTAAAGATGATAATAATAATTTATTACAGAAATTGTGTATAACAGAAACACAGAAAACAGGGTTGGAGGGAGTTTAAATAGGTGCCAACTATTTTTATTCCTAGATGCTTATGTGATATATTCAGTTTATCCCAAAAGCATAGTGGTTTGGCTAAAACCAGACACTTGGAACTTTGAGATTCTAAAATTCAGGTCTCTGACTTGGCTCTGAGTCTTATATATCTATAGTCAAGATTTTGAGTGATGCTAAGGATCCATCTATGGATTACTTTTTAAGCTCCCTAGTTATTGTCAAAATCTGCATTCTTGTAAGCCTGAGGCTGACCACATCCTTCTTCCTTTATTTTGAAGATTTCTGCAAGTTTGTTACCAACAGAGGTTTCCTTCAGCTCCCTGCCATGCGCCTCCTTCCAAGCAGCCAAGTCATCCACCATCAGTAGAAACTTCTCTGTTGTCTAGTTTGAGGTCTTACATAACATCTTATATAACACCATCTGGGAGTCACTTTTCTGTCATGATCACAACCTCATACACAAGGGAAGGACTTTATATAGGACAGTGCACCAGAGCATAGGAACATTGTGCCATCTGTACATTGTTCTACGCCCACAGTCAAGTAACATCTGCAAATTCAAGGAGACCTACTTGGCAATGACTGGGGAAAAGATTCTCAATTAGACTTAACTTTCCTACTTACAATCTTTAATCCTGCAGTTACGAAATATGGATGTTTAAACCACTTAGAAGGAATAAAGTATTGAGAATGCACACATTTCACTATCAAGTTTATTAAAAATGGGAGGCTTTAATAGTAGCCTAGGATGACAACATAAAAATCAGTCTTAGTGTTTATTTGTTTAATGTGTGTGTCCTATTGTCTTATCTCATATTCTTGTTCTATTTTCTACAAAGCGAAGCCAAGGATTTCAAAGACAGAGGTATTTCACTCTGGTATAGTAAGCAATTATTGACTAAAAGTAGCTCCTTCTTCAGTTGCCAAAAAGTTCCAACTGGGAAAACAGTCTTCGTATTGTCATTGGGAAAGTAAGGTTTTACACAATAGCCAAAGCTTTCTACTGGAAATTTTAAGGTAGGATGCAACCAAATAGAATTTGGCCTGGATATACCAGAAATGATTACTACTATTCAAGTATTTCTTGAATTTTGTCATCCTATCTTGAATACAGCCCTCAAATATAATCCATCTCTATTACTTGTTCCAGGTAAAGAAACCAACTCTTTTTCTTTTTTCTTTCTTTCTTCTTTATCTTTTTCTTTTTTTCTTTTTTTTTTTTTTAAGAAAGAGATTATTACATCTTACAGGTTACAGTCCACCACTGAGAAAACTGAAGCTGAGATCATGGAGGAATTCAATTTACTAGACTGCTCATAGGTTCATGTTCAACTGCTTCTTTTATGACTTCCAGGGCTACCAGCCCAGGGGGTGCACCACTAACTGAGTGTTTACACTTAAGAAAATGTCACAGGGACATGCTCCCAGGATGACCTGATGGAGGCAATTCTAAAGTTGAGATTCTCTCTTCCCAGATGATTTTAGCAAACCAAGGTTTTTCATTCATTGTATCTATAGCTCTGGAAAGGAATGGATCTCAAAGCCCCATGACTATTTAATTTTCCAAAGGCCTCAGTTTCCCTCTTTCCCAGTAACAGAGTATACATAAATGATATCAGTCTGTGGTAAATTGAAAATAAGCTGTCTACAGAAGCATGGTCACAAAGACCCAATGAAAAGAAACATAAGGGAATGTTGGTGTCCTTTCTCCTTCACAAAATGAAGTGGGGATGATTCTACACACAGCACATCAGGTAGAACAAATAAGACGATTTTCTGGGCATACAAAAAGAGCATCATATTATATAAAGTTCACTAGGAGGAGCAATAGTTACAATTCCACAATATGAAGAGGTCATTGTATTACTGCACACACCCACATCCCGTTTTTGTGTGTGCTTATATACATATGTATTTGCAGGTGTGGGTATATGTCTATATGCATTTGTGTGAGCATGCACATTCATCCTTCTGGATGCTAGGCATCAGTCATGGACTGATTTCTTAGGAGCTGTATACCTTGGTTTTTGAAACAGGGTCTCTTCCCATGGACCTGGACTTTCCCAATTAAGCAAGGCTAGTTGATTAGTCAGCCCTGCAATCTCTCTGTCTGCTACTCTTCTGAAATGGCATTATAAGTGTACAGCATCACTTTTGTCTTTGTATGCACATATAGGGAATCAACCTCACTTTTTCATGCTGATACACCAAGCACCTTATAGATAGAGCCATCTCCCAAACTTGTTTTTACTGAAAGAATTTAGAATATTAAAGTTGTAATAGACTTCATGTATTATCTAAGTATGTAAGGCCCCCTTAAGGATCCAGTTTGGAGCCAAATACATTATATTCTCCTCTACACAAACAACTTGGCTAACTGTCAACACATGAAGCTTGAATTATGTAGAGATTAGGAAACAGTATCATCTGAGGAAATCAATACTGAATTGCTTCACTGAGGAGCTCCAATCCATCTTTGCTTATTTCAAAATAGTCAAAATTACAGAGAAAAACAGAGAGAGACATAGACAAATAAAATGTTCTAAGAAATAAATTATATCTTGCTAAAAGCCTAAATTTTATTAGTAAACAATCTTTACGTTTATATTTTCTGTGTTTTTTCTTACAAATATGGGTGTTTTATCTTTATTGCAATGGAAGCTAAGGGTGATGTTATTGTATTTTAATTTTGTAATATTTGTATATCAGTGCTTTTCATCTAGAGAGTGAAGCAATTGATAAATGGACAACCATTAAACCGAGTCATTTTATAGTAAATACAATTAAAAAGAATGCAACAAAAGTAATTTATAAAATAGAACCTAAATAAAAAGAAGTCACAACTTGTGTATTAAAGCTAATTACTACATACCATTATCTGATATCCTCTAAAAATAATAATTTAAAAAAAAACAAAAAACCTTTGTGACAATACAAAGCCAGCAGATGGCGCTCAGCTACTGAGCAGTTTGCTGAAGACATTGTGCAGGAGATAACAAATCTCTAGCCTTTCAGCTTGTGCTGTTAGAACCAAGCTTCACTTCAGCTGCTTAGGCAAAAGATTTAAGAGAAAAGGAAAAAAGAATATACACACACACAAATTATGTGTATATATATTTATATATTGTATAGTCATTTTGTAATATTTGTATGATAGTATCTTCATCTAGAGAGTTTAGAGAGTTACACACATATGTGTATATTATATATCTGTCATTAATATATATGTGTGCGTGTGTGTGTGTGTGTGTGTGAGGATTTTAAATATGTGGTTTCAAAAATATGGACTTAATTGTTCATGCTCTTAAATAAAGTCATTAAGATAATGAAGAACATGAACAAGAGATTGTTCTTATAACTCACTAAAGTGAGAACAACTGAAATATTTGTATGAAATAAGAAAAAATGCTTAACTCCTATGAAATAATTATCCCTAAAATGAAGGAAATTGAGGTTGGAATAAACTTCCATACTGTATGTATCTATTCTTTTAAGAAAATTACTTCAAGTACAGGAGTTCATCCAACATCAACAAAGTATCCTAATTTCAGGTAATGTACTTGGTCATAGTAAAAAAAAACACCTTTGGCAGGTGAATCTAAACAGAAAATGATTATGAAAATGAATGACATTATACTTTGGTAAAATATAACTATTTTTAGTTAAAATATGTCTCTTTTTAGTACAGACACTAAGATTTAACTCACAGTCTAAATCTTATGCTTCATTATAAGGGATTGTCTCAGTCGTACAGTATTTGCCTAGTATGGTATTTCTCAACCTTTCTAAAGCTGTGACCCTTTAATACAGTTCCTCATCTTGTAGTGATGCCCAACCATATTTTTATTGTTTTCATAACCATAATTATGAATTTAATGTAAATATTTTTGGAGAAAAAGATTAATCTAGGTTGTCATGACCTACAGTTTGAGAACCACTGGGGTATGTAAAAAGACTTGGATTGAATTTCTAGTACCATAAAAATGGAAGGATGGATGGATAGATGGATGGATGGATGGATAGATGGATAGATAGATAGATAGATAGATAGATAGATACATACATACATACATACATACATACATACATACATAGATACATACATAGATACATAGATAAATAGATAGGTAGGTAGACAGATAGATGGAGGGATAGGTGGGTGAGCAGGTAAATTGATAAACTCACATTCTTATATAAAATATTGAAGCAAAGTTTGGGACATTGATTCTATGCTTTCAAAATTCTTCAGTTCACATCAGAAGTGTAAGATCTGCTAGTTTTCTTAGCTCCTATAACAGATTGGCACAACACACTCTGTCTTTTTTATTTTTTATTTTTAGCATTCAAATAATAGTATTTATTTTATTTACTTATTTTTATTAGATGTTGTATTTATTTGTCAATATCTACTTTCCCAGGTTCCCATCCAAAATAAACAAAACAAAATAAAAAACCAAAAACTGAAACAAACCCCTGTTCCCTCCCCCCTCCCCCTGCTCACCATCCCACCCCATCCGGCTTACTGGCCCTGGCATTCCCCTGCACTGGGGCATAGAACCTCCACAGAGCCAAGGGCCTCTCCTCCCATTGATGACCGACTTGGCCACCCTCTATGATAAACATGCTGCTGGAGCCATGAGTTCCCCCATGTATACTCTTTGGTTGGAATTTAAGTCCCTGGGAGCTCTGAGGGTACTAGTTAGTTCATATTGTTCATCCTAAGGGGCTACAAACCCTTCAGCTCCTTGGGTCTTTTCTCTAGCTCCTTCACTGGGGACCCTGCACTCAGTCCAATGGATGGCTGTGAGCCTCTACTTATATATTAGTCAGGTACAGTCAGAACCTCTCAGGAGACAGCTATATGAGGCTCCTGTCATCCAGCACTTTCTGGCATCCACAATAGTGTCTAGATTTAATGATTGAATATAGGAGGGATTCCCAGGTAGAACAGTCTGTGAATTGTTCTTCCTTTAGTCTCTGCTCCATAGTTAGTCCCTACAACTCCTTTCATGGGTATTTTGTTCCCCCTTTAATGAAGGAATGAAGTATCCACACTTTGGTTTTTCTTCTTTTTGAGTTTCTTATGGTTTGTGGTTTGTACTTTGTGTATTCCGATCTTCTGAGCTAATATCCACTTATCACAGAATGTATACCATGTGTGTTCTTTTGTGACTGGATTACCTCACTCAGGATGATATTCTCCAGGTCTACCCATTTCCCCAAGAATTTCCTAAATTCATTGTTTTTAGTAGCTGAGTAGTACTCCATTGTGTAGATGTACCACATTTTCTGTATTCATTCCTCTGTTGAAGGACATCTGGGCTGTTTCCAGTTTCTGGCTATAATAAATAAAGCTGCTATGAACATGTGTCCTTATTACATGTTGGAACACCTTCTGGGTATATGCCCAGGAGTGGTATAGCTGAGTCCTCTGGTAGTACTATGTCCATTTTCCGAAGGAACTGCCAAACTGATTTCTAGAGTGGTTGTACCAGCTTGCAATTCCACCAGCAATGAAGGAGTGTTCCTCTTTCTCCACAACCTAGCCAGCATCTGCTGTCACCTGAGATTTTTATCCTAGCCATTCTGACTGGTGTGAGGTGAAATCTCATGCTTGTTTTAATTTGCATTTCCCTGATGACTAAGGATGTTGAACATTTCTTTAGGTGCTTCTCAGCCATTCGGTGTTCCTCAATTGAGAATTCTTTGTTTAGCTCTGTACTCCATTTTTTAATAGGGTTATTTGGTTCTCTGGAGTCTAACTTCTTGAGTTCTTTGTATACCTTGGATATTAGCCCTCTATCAGATATAGGGTTGGTAAAGATCCTCCTGGTAGATCATACCTTTGATGAATATGAATTGCCCCTCCTTACAGTTTTTTGATCACTTTAGGGTGAAAGTTGATTTTATTTGATATTAGAATGGCTACTCCAGCTTTTTTCTTGGGACCATTGGCTTGGAAAATTGTTTTCCATCCTTTTATTCTGGGATAGTGTCTGTCTTTGTCACTGAGGTGGATTTCCTGTATGCAACAAAATGTTGGGTCCTGTTTATATACCCAGTCTGATAGTCTATGTCTTTTTATTAGGGAATTGAGTCCATTGATATTAATAGCTATTAAGGAAAAGTAATTGTTGCTTCCTGTTATTTTTGTTGTTAGAGCTGGAAATCTGTTCATGTGGCTATCTTCTTTTAATTTTGTTGAAAAATTATTTTTTTGCTTTTTCTAGGATATAGTTCCCCTCCTCGTGTTGAAGTTTTCCATTTATTACACTTTGAAGGGCTGGATTTGTAGAAATATATTGTGTAAATTTTGTTTTGTCATGGATTATCTTGTTTTTTCCATCTATGGTAATTGAGAGTTTTGCTGATTATAGTAGCCTGGGCTGGCATTTGTGTTTTCTTCATGTCTGTATGACATCAACCCAGGATCTTCTCTGGCTTTCATAGTCTCTGGCAAGAAGTCTAGTCTAATTCTGATAGGCCTGACTTTATATGTTACTTGACCTTTTTCTCTCACTGCTTTTAATATTCTTTCTTTGTTTTGTACATTTGGTGTTTTGACTATGATGTGGTAGGAGGAATTTCTTTTCTGGTCCAGTCTATTTGGAGTTCTATAGGCTTCTTGTATGTTCATGGGTATCCCTTTCTTTAGGTTAGGGAAGTTTTCTTCTATAATTTTGTTGAAGATATTTACTGGCCCTTTTAGTTGGAGGTCTTCACTCTCTTCTATGCCTATTATCCTTAGGTTTGGTCTTCTCATTGTGTCCTGGATTTCCTGGATGTTTTGGGTTAGGAACTTTTTGCATTTCGCATTTTCTTTGACTGTTGTGTCAATATTTTCTATGGTATCTTCTGCACCTGAGATTCTCTCTTCTATATCTTGTATTCTGTTGGTGATGCTTGCATCTATGGTTCCTGACTTCTTTCCTAGGATTTCTATCTCCAGAGTTGTTTCTCTTTGTGATTTATTAACTGTTTATACTTCCATTTTTAGGTCCTAGATGGTTTTATTCAGTTCCTTCACCTGTTTGTGCTTTCCTGTAATTCTTTAAGGGATTTTTGTGTTTCCTCTTTAAGGGCTTGGACCTGTTTACCTGTGTTCTCCTGTATTTCTTTAAGGGAGTTATTCATGCTCTTCTTAAATTCCTCTATCACCATCATGAGTTATGATTTTAGATCCAAATCTTGCTCTTCTGTTGTTTGGGGATATCCAGGACTTTTGTGATATCCTTGACTTCTGTGATGGTTCTGATGAAGCCAAGTAGTCTTGGTTTTTATTGGTAAGGTTCTTGCACTTGCCTTTAGCCATCTGTTGATCTCTAGTGTTAGATGTTCTTGCTGTCTCTGGCTGGAGCTTGTTCCTCCTGTGGATCTGTAAGCCTGTGTCAGCACTTCCTGGAGATCAGCTCTCCTCACATAAGACCTGTGTGCAGTGTGCTGTGGATCAATCCTCCCTCCTGAGTCCTGGGGTCAGAACAAACCCTGGAGACAGGCTCTCCACTTTCAGGGAAGGGGCAGAGAGGGCTGTGGATCTGCAGTACCTCCTCCTAGGTGAAGAGGGAGGTAGAAAGGATCCTGCACTGGCTGCTCTGCCACTTCTGAGGCCTGTGCCTCCTGACTGGTCCCACTTTAGAAGCCACACTCTGTCTTAAAACAACACAATATTGTTATATTGAAGGTTGAAGACTGAAATCAAAATATCACAAATGCCTCATGCTTTAGAAACCTAGAGGAGAATCATTCTTATCCGTATCCATCTGCAATAGCTTCAGTCCTTGGCGTTCTGTGGTTTGAAAATACATTACTCTCCTGTTAACTCTTTTGGGTGATGCAAAAAAATGCCCAATCACCCTAAAGGGCATTAATTGCAAACGACAGTGTGACTGAAAAATCCAACCTGTTGACGCCAGATAGTTTTGTAGGATTTTCTTACAGAACACAGGCAAAGAGTAATAATAAAAAGATCAAGGATGATCTCTGTATCATCAGAAAGTTCTACTTTGACATGGATGACTAGACTCATCATGGAGTAGCACTTTCAGTCAACCCTTCAGTTCTTACATACTTTAGCATCTCTGAGATTACTGATAGCTGGGAAAGGATGTAACAGTTGGAATTTTAGGTCAGGATCTTTAGACCATTTCTAGAATAAATAATAACTGCATTACGAATGATATATATCTGTTTACTACTGTATTGTTCTGCTCCAGTTGCCATGGCTGCAGAAACAAAGTATGTCATTGCATCTATTCATACCCACAAGGAAATATTCAATAAAGCAGTTACTCCAGGCTGTGAATCAGCCTCCCAAGGCTCCGTTTGTCTATGTGTCATTATCTTCTAAAGACACCAGTCATTTTGGATTAAGGGCACCTCTAACACTGATATGACCTCATCTTAGCCATCAATTACAA
The DNA here is from genome assembly GCF_008632895.1 of Mastomys coucha. Classification (NCBI taxonomy): domain Eukaryota; kingdom Metazoa; phylum Chordata; class Mammalia; order Rodentia; family Muridae; genus Mastomys; species Mastomys coucha. Next base: position 42,278,521 of record NW_022196897.1, read on the forward strand.
GTTTAATAGCATTCTTAAGAAAGAGATTACATCTAAAGCACATGATATTAAGGCTACATATTATTTTAGAGGATACATTTCAGTACTTATCATGAGACAAGAATGTGGATGAAACTATATGATTTTCTATAAAGGGGGCAGTTGTTCTACCCATAGAGAAAGAACTGATGATTGGGAGGTTTGGGGGTATGGACACCATACAGCATCAAGAGACTACACCATTGTAAAAGACTTCATAAACATGGTGATGAAGATTACATAGAACAGCACTCAGAGAGAAGGTATGTGCTTCTGGAACTTGACAAGTGTAGCAGTCTGTGACCTGACTCACATCTGACGATGTTGATCTGTATCAACTGAAATGAAGGGTATGAACTGTGCTGCCTGTGATCATCATTTACCAGAGCTTCTGAGCCTTAAAATATTCATTGGCTTCCTTGTTATTGTAATGGAGAGAAATGATCCTGCATGGGAACCTCCAAAAGCCACAAATGATCCCTGAGCAGGGAGCCATCAGACTGGAATAGAGAAAGGAGTTACAATGAGAAAGTCTGAGTAAGAATATTGACTGTCCTCTCTGAGAACTGAGAGTTGGCAGAAGCAATGGTGAGCTGAGGGGTTCTCAGGATAATTTAAACTTCCTTTGCACTTCATCTCTGAAACCAAAAGCAAATTCAATTTTAAAATGAGGATAAAATTTGATACCACATCACACTCAGAGTTTTGTCTAAAATTACTAAACAATGCATTCTAAACTTTAGGTTATCAAACCACGACCAATAAACTAATGTTATTATTACTATTACTTTACCAATCACAGTATAGTTTTCCCCTGAGAGTAGACGAGAATATGTCCTTTCAATATGTACGCTAGGATTAAAGGATGTTGCAAGCTGAATTTTATCCACATAAATGCATTAAACAGATTATACTTACATATAAAGATTTGATTTTTATATTATTACTTTCCATAAGTTAATATATACTGATAAAAATGTAAAGCTAAGCCAGGCAGTGGTGGCACACATCTTTACTCCCAGCACTTAGGAGGCAGAGGCAGGCAGATTTCTGAGCTCGAGGCTAGCCTGGTCTACAGAATTAGTTCTAGGACAGCCAGGGCTACACAGAGAAACCCTGTCTCCAAATTCCAAAAAAAAAAGAAAGAAAAAGGAAAGGAAAGCTAATTGTACAGCAAATTAAATTTAACAGCTTAATGTATATGAAGAATTGAATATGGAGTTTCTTATACATAGAGATTATTCTATTACTGTTTACTTCTTCATATTTACTCCTGACTAATGGAATATAAAGAACACAAAAATAATTGCCTCTTTGTCATCTTAGCTTAATTAAAATAAATGAACTTCAGCTCAATCTTTATTAAAATCAGGCAATGGAAATCTTTATTAGGCAATGGAAAAAAGAAAACATGCTAAATCAGCAGTTTCTATAATTTAGCTCTAATTCTAATAAGTACTGATTATTACTGGTAAAGACATTTGGTTGGCAATTAGAAAAAGAGGAAGCTGTCTTGGGTGTGTGTGTGTATGTGTGTGTGTGTGTGTGTATGTAAGAATGTATGATAAAATTTCACTGATGAAGAAAATGTATCTCACCAACATGTGTGATGGGAAAAGTTAAAGCATTTTGTTGTTATGTAGGTTGGAAATAGTGTATCTTGTAATGTGGTTCAATATATAAAGGTTTCAGCTACAGTAGTGAGGGAACAAAATGTGTAGGTCCACAACTAGAAACTCTAAATAGCAACTGAAAGCAACTATGGAATCTTGAGACACCCAACAGTCAATAGTCCCAGGAGACTGTCTGTGGCTTTGTGGAAATTCAACAGGAGATTCAAGGTTGTCAAAAGTCATAGCATGTTTTGAGTGTAGAATGTGAAGCAATCAGGAAAGTCTACCTGCAGGAACAAAAATGAAGAAGAGCCCGAGGAAAAGAAGGTCCAGTGACAGGCACAGATTGGGATCCAGCTCAGGGGGAGGCCCCAAGGCCTGACACTACTAATGATGCTTTGGTGTACTTACAAACAGGGGTCTATCATGACTGCCTGAAAGAGTTAGATGCATATATTTACACCCAACCAATGGACAGAAGCTGGTGACCCCTGTGGGTGAATTAGGGAAAAGCTGGAGGAAGCTCGGGAGCAGGGCTACCCTGTAGGGGTACCAGCATTCTCATGTAACCTGGACCCTGAGATCTCTTGGACACTGGATCATTAACCAGGCAGCATACACCAGCTGAAATGAGACCCCCTACACATATACAGCAGAGGACTGCCTGGTCTGGACTCAGTCAGAGAAGATGTACCTAACCCTCAAGAGACTTGGGGCCCCAGGGAGTTTAGAGGTCTGGTGGGGTGGGGATGGGGGTATCCTCTTGGAAATGAGCTTGGGGAAGGTGTGGGATGCTGAACAATTGGAGGATGGACTGGGAGAGGAATAAAGTCTGGACTGTAAAAAAAGAATAAATGGAAAAAAAAAAAACAAACCCATTCTATCAGTTCTTGTCTTCTAGAACAGTGGTTCTTAACATACAGATTGTGACCCCTTTGGTGATTGAATGACCATTTTACAGGTCACACAGAACCATCAGAAAAACATGTTTACAATATGATTAATGAAAGTAGCAATAATTACAGTTAGGAAATAGCAACAAAAATAATTTTATAGTTTTTATGGTATATATTTAATGACACTAAAATATGAGGACCTGTATTAAAGTGTCACAGAATTAGGAAGATTGAGAACCATTGCTCTAGAAAACCCGGAGTAGAACTAGGCTCTTACCTCAAGTTCTGGGAAACAACCAAAGGTAATAGCAGAGGCTTATATTATTCTTGGAATCTTTTGGACAATTCTGAACAACAAACACAGAGGGAAGTTTCCCATGCCTGGCTCTCTCTCTTCCTCCCTCCCTGCTAACCATCCTCCCTCTCTCTTTCCTTCTCTCAGTTCTTTGTGTATGTGTTTAAGTAGTACTTACTATATAATATGCCTCCTTACATTTTTTCAAACAGTCTTAGTGCTAGTTAATTGTTCTTCCTCTCCCTTCCTTTTATTTCACTCCCATTGTTCATCCCAAGATAAAGACCTTACACTTTCTCTCTCTCCCTC
>NW_022196897.1:42281661-42287502 GCF_008632895.1 Mastomys coucha
ACTGATCACTATATCTCCTTCTCCCCTGAGTTTAAATGTTCTAGAAACTACTTTTACAATAGCATTGCAGCAAAGAAATGTCTGCTTGGCAGAATATTCTGTTATACTGACCTAGTGTAGTAATGAGTAAAATAAATTTCTTCAACACTTTACTTTCTGTAGATGCAGTGCATATTTTCTGGAGATAATATATTTTTCTATATTATTTTTTTCCTGTTTCTCTGGCTACTTGTAGCCTTTTCATAAACAGGATGAACATGAAAACATAAAAATAAATAGAAATCTACATTTTAGTTTTTATGTATAATCTATAATATGTAAAATTAATTTAATATCACATACTTTTCAAATATCATGTAGAATTTATTAGCTTATGAAAAATTTTGTTTTCATTGGTAGATGTAAATAAGATGCATCATAGACCTTGAAAAGTTTCTTACACTCTAAGTGATTTTTCTGTTATGTACATGCAACTGTTTTCACTTTTAAAATAATATAAATAATTTTTAAACATTTAAATGATTTAAAATGAATTTGTAATTTTATAGATGTATATAAACTATTTCGATCATGTTCTCTCCTTGTTCATCTCTCCAAGGTTATTACTTCTTCATATTTTTCTAGAACCATTGTTTAACCCAACACATCCCCACCTCTCAGTTATTTTTCTTAGTTATAAAACTCATTGAGATTAAATAAGAATTGTGGTATGTGCATGATGACGATGTCATTGCTACATCAAGTCCAATTGCCAGTGACTGTACCACTGAAGAACAATAACTAACTACAAATACCTATAGGGTCTAATTTTTTCTCACAATAATCATTCTGGATAATTGATGGGCTTTATTTTGTGCATGATTTGTGTAGCTAACCACTTCTGCCTTGAGTTTGTGAATGCAATAACCATTTCACATTAAAAGTACAGTGCTTATATCATCTACTCATACTCTGAGTCTTACACACTTTCTGTCTCCTCTTCCATGATGTTCCCTGAGTCTTTTGAACTAGAGAACTGACTACAGTTGTATTTTCTAGGTCAATGACAGTCACTTATTCTCTGATCCTTTACTAATTATGAGCTTCTTTATTAACTAATGACTGCTGTGCAAGAAGCTTCTCTGGCTAAAGGCACAAACAAAATCTATAGGTATAAACATAAATATGTACAACATTATTTGTTTCCTCTTGAGGGACAATGACCTTCTGAGAGTTATGGACCAGACTTGACTTCATCTGTAGAATGTATCCCAAATCCCAAAAGAAAGTTATTGGTTATCCCATAGCAATCATGAGACTATTGTACAAATGTGTACATTCTGCCTGCTAGGCCAATATTGTTGACTTCATTGTCCACTGCCAAGTAAGTCTACTGATTGAAATCTCTATCAGCACCATGCATGGTATGCCTCATATTGGCCTTTTTAAATATCACATGGTTTCAGGCAGAAGCATTATCCATCAATTCAATTCAATTAGTTTTATTCTAATTTTTAAAATTAACCCTACTGTTGCTATCCAGCGACAACGCCAAAGAATGGGTTACCTGGAAATATGGAGTTAGGGAAAAATAGGCTAGCCATAATTAATCTTACCCACGTGGGAGGCACCAAAAATTAGACAGGAGTTATGATCACTCAGCCATCTTGAATTTAATGACCTCTTTGTTACAAGCCAACAGGTAGAATAGGTGAGGCAAAACCCCTCCCACAAGTTCATCAGCATGCTGGCCCAATCAGCGGCTTCTTTGGTCTCTGTAGAGGCGGGACTTCCGATGTAACTGGAACCAGGAGCGAGGTGTGGCAAATAGCAGGAGGTGGGCAGAGAGGTGTAGTTATGAGTGGCAGCCCTCAAGCCAGGAGGGTTACAACCTACAAGATAGTGGGTTTCTGCAAGGGATTTTCATATGTCCTTCGTTTTATTCAAGCCCTCCCAACCCTCTCATTTCCCCAATTTAAAATAATGACAATTTATTGTAAATTTAATCATTGCTTAATTTTTTGTGGGTACTATAGCTTAAGTTTAGGCCCTACACATGTTAGTCAAATGTTCCACCATTAGCTACGTCCTTTACCTCTTCAGTATTTTTAAGACAAACTGTTCAGCCTGTACTTTAGGGCTCCAAGTTGTTTTGATTCTTACTAAATTCATTGCCTCAGAATTCTTTAGAAAACCAAAACCTCTGAGTTGACTTTTCTAATTATACTCTACCTGATATCTAAATTAAAAAAAATAAAAAATAATCTACAGAATAGTGGAGTGTGCTGATCACAGAAAAAGAAGAAAAGTAATTTTACAATTATTTCCATAATAACCCTCATGAAATATTAGTAATGTTTTAAATAATGTGTTAATAACTAACACAAAATTATAGAAGTTATAATTTCAGTTTAAATTTCCAGTGAACCAATAATCTGCATTGGCATTTCCTGTGTATTTTAAAAAGAATTGTTTTGTCTAGATTAGCCAAAATCATAGATGAAGGAGAATTATAGTAAATGTAAAGGTATGGTTACTGAGACTTTGAAATGACAATTATCCTTCAGTTATAAGTCTGCTGTAAACATTAGAAAAATTCACACGATGCCCTTAAACTTCTAAATAAATGATCATTTAGATGTAGAGAATTGGTGATAAGAAAGGATAGTTCTCAGAGGAGCTCTTCTGTCTGCCGACTTCATTATGAACATATGTGTGCTTTGTAAAGCATGTGTCCATAGGAAAGCAAGGCCAGCACAAAAGCATTTACTGATGTTGTTTGTTAAATCAAAGCTTCAGGACAGTCTTCTCTGGAAGATGTTCTTGTATTTTGTGGTTAATGACAGCAAAATGATGCAGCTTTTACAAGATCATCAGAGAGGTCTTGAACTACATGGATAGGATATGGAGGTGTCCAGAGACACCTCTGTTAAACAGTGTGTTTTGTAAACCAGATATTATTTTATTAGTTCAATTTTCAATTTTCAGGTGTTTTCTTATACCGCTGACAAAGAAATCCGAACTGATGACTTGTGCTTGGATGTATCCAGACTCAGTGGACCTGTAATCATGTTAAAATGCCACCATATGAGAGGGAATCAGCTATGGGAATATGACGCTGAGGTATGATATTTTCTATGACTTATTTGTCACTGAATACTTAAGCTCAGTTATTTCCTCCGAAAACAAAACCAAGGCATGAATGCACTTTTTGCACAACTATATGTAGATAACATTAGGGTGGTATATCATTTAAAAAGTTGGATTTTGTCAAACTATTTTATTATTATGAAAATAGTTTTATGTGGTTAATTTTTTTGATCCTCATGTATATTTTCAAGGTAAATTCAGCAAATTATGCTTCCATGAAATGTATGTGTAAATATCTACATACAGGAAAATATTGAAATATGTTTGTATTTTTAAACTTGCAATTATGATACTTGCAATTATGATATCTGGTATTTATTATTCTCAATCTAACATTTAAAAGATCTGGATTAACAAGGCATTTTTTTCTGAAAGAATATTAAAAGGAATCTATTTCTATTTAACATAGTAAATGACTGGTAGACTTGATTTCACTAATTAGGGATATATATATATATATATATATATATATATATATATATACAGGATGTTGGACCACAGTTAGAATACTGTACAAAGCAGGCCATACCACCCTTACCTTACCTGCTTGTGCCAGGGGAATTCTAGCTGCCTAGAGGCCTGAGGCCTTGCAGGTGGTAAGGTAAATAAATCAGCATCCTCCCAGCCTAGCTGTGGGGTTGATGTCTGTCTAGCCTGAAGAGGGAGGGGCACTAGGTGACCCTTCCCCTGCTCTTGTAAATTGGAGAATTTAAATTATTCTCATTTGTAACTGCATTTCTGGATCACGCCAGAGTCATTTGGTACTAAAAAAAAAAAGAAAAAAAAAAAGAATGGAGCTTGTCTCTACTTCCTTTCTTTTTCCCATAGACTCCCCCCTACCTTTCAAACTGGTTTGTATTTGTTTCAAAGGAAGAAAACATATTGATTCTTAGAAAACAAAGTCTATTTAGAATTCTAAATATATATATATACATACACACACATACATACATACATATATATATGTATATATATGTGTGTGTGTGTATATATATATATATATATATATATATATATATATAATCCCTTCTCAGTATATCATACCCTTATGATGGAGAGCAAGGTAACAAAAAAATACTGTAATGAGAATTTAGTTAGACCTTGTGCAAATATTAGTTCAGCCATCAGATGGAGCTAATAAAAAAGAAATATGTTTCTACCAAAGGACAAGCCTCAGAAATGCCTTCTTTTCTCTCAGTTCTCTTGCTTAAGCAAGATGAATTGGTTATCATGTCATATCTTAAACATCATTAAATGGAAACTTATACATGAAAAGCTATACTTTATTCTTATGAGATAAGATTATAATAGAGGTAAAGACACTCTACAATGCAGCTACCCACAAAAGCCCAACATTAGGTTAAAGAAATATTAGGTCTCTGTGTCTCTGATACTGTTGCTTTAACAAGATCTTGTAAGAATATATTTTGTGTACCAATTTAATCTGCACTATTTTGTGGACTCATCATATATTGAATAGAAAAATCATCAATTCTTACAGAATTAAATGTGTGTGTGCAAGGCTATCTTGGGGACGAAATTATGCACTCTTCCAGGCTCTAAGGACACCAGATATTTTTCTATGACATAAAGGCAAGCATCTTGAACCCTCCGATGCTGCACTATCAATCCCCATGCTGACAACGTTCCATATCTGGCCTCCATCTTGTTTTCCTGAACTATGGTCCGTAATCACCACCCTTTGTGTCAATTTTCCTGAAGACCATCTCCTTACTAAATACAAGCATGGGATCTGGACATCAAATCAAATTTTGCCTCTTCTATGAGGAAAAGAATAGAAAAATATGAGTCCTGTGAATAATATCTTTTTTTTAATGAAACATTGTATTGTTGCTACTTAATTTCTTTCCAGTCCATACAAATTTATTAGGTTTTTCCTAAAAGCAAGGAGATGCATGCATATTAAGAAAGATGAAGGATTATGTATTTTATAAGGTTGGTATCAGTATAATCTTTCAATCTTTAAAGTTTTCTGAAACTCTTGGGTAAACAGTAGCTTCTATATTTACAATTGAAATTTCTTCATTCTGATAACATTATTGATTACAAATGTATCTTATTTTTCTATTGGTTACATTTATATTGAATACTATGTAGTCATTAAAGAAAAATGAAAATACATAATTTTATAACTAAGCAAACTTTTGTATACTTCTTATCTTGTACTATATTTCTTTTGTGTTATTTCATAGAACTATAAACTTTGAGTCATGTTAGGCCTTTGAGGGTCTCCTAAAATGCTGACAACATGCTGTCCTATTTAAGAATTTTTATTGAAAACAAGTAATTTCATATCAAAAGCGGTGTCATCTCTTCATTTACTCCACTTACAACATGACACCACTGTGCCTTAAGGCTCACAGCTATCCATTGAACTGAATACAGGGTCCCCAATGAAGGAGTTAGAGAAAGGACCCAAGGAACTGAAGGGTTTACAGCCCCTTAGGACGAACAACAATATGAACTAACTAGTACCTTCAGAGCTCCCAAGGACTAAAACACCAACCAAAGAGTACACATATGGGGGACTCATGGCTCCAGAAGTACATGTATAGTAGAGGATGGTGATGGTTCTATGCCCCAGTGTATGGGAATGCCAGGACCAGTAAGCAGGAGAGGGTAGGGTGGTGGGCAGGGGGAGGGGGCGGAGGGGAGGGAACAGGGGTTTGTTCTTGTTTCTTTGTTTTTTTT
>NW_022196897.1:42288048-42305873 GCF_008632895.1 Mastomys coucha
ATATGATAGTTAATAAAAGTAATAAAAATAAATGTGTATGTTAATGCAGGGAAACCATGTGAGAATGATAAAATAATAGATTACTGTGCTCTGCCCTTTAAAAGTTAATTTTGAAATTTGATTATGTTTTGAGGTAACTAAAAAAAGAGTATAATGTGATAATGGAAGGGAAGCACTTTCATGACCCCTTTTACTTCTAAGTCTTACATTTAAGGACTTTTCTTTGCACAACATATTTTAATAACTGCTGGAAGCAGTGATGCTAGAGCTAGATTACTCTTTGGGGACTTGTTAGAAATCTAGAATCTAACACATGTTTTAACATGTTAAATCCAAGTTTCTAATTTTTTTTTAATATCCAGGTTATTCATATACACATTCAAGTTTGACGTGTTCTCTCAACAGTGATAAATAAATTTCAAAATTTTGGGGGGGTGGGTCAGATTACTTACTTTGATTTTATGTGTGTATGTCTTTGATGGCAGACTGTGCATGCAGTGCACATTAAGGCCAGCAGAGGGCGATGGATCTCCTGGGAATGCAGTTACAGGCAGTTGTGAGCTGGCAATTGTACCCAAGCCCCCTTCCAGAGCTGCCAGTTTTCTTAACTGCAGAGACTTCTCTACCCATCTCCTTTTTTATAGACTCCTGGAAACCAATGTGAATTTAGGAAAGGACAAAAACTACTACTTTGGAAAATGCAAGCAAGAACTTTCAGGGACCCAAGGGAACGAAAACAAAAAGATGAGAGAAGCTGAGTGTGAAGGAGAAGTCCTTGCTTAGAGGCTCTGTTCTCTCATTCTAATAGTGGAAGGTAGAAAGACTTGCTTGCTTCCTCTTTAATTCACTTCTTTGTCATTTGCTAGCAGGGTGAAATTCCTCCTCTTTGAGAAACCTCCGAGGTGGTGCAGTTTCCAGTAAGAATAAAAAACTGGTGAAGTTCACAAAATTACAGAGCTGAAAGGAACCTTAAACTCCACTCCTTTGAGCTTTGTATGACAAAGCTAAAAGCACAAAGATTACCCTGCTAGGAGCAGCACTAGGATTTAGGTCCTAATAAAGTTTTCAAAGAAAGCTAGTTACTAGTCCAATTGTGAGTCTCGCAGTGTGAACTGTTGAAATATTCCACCACCTTCGCTAATACTTTCTTTCAGTATTAGAAAAGGAAGTGTCATAAATAGGACAGAACTGTTAGAACACACAGAGCACCAGGAGCCTCCAAGCATGGAGCCTCTTTGGCTGGTTGAGTTTGTCATATACTTAGGAGAACAAGGAGAAAGAAGGGAACAAAGATAACAGAATGCTTTGATTTCCCTGTTTGCTTAGGCCATTCTTACCACAAAATCTTATACAGCTATTGTTAGTCTCTGTGCCCTTAATAAAGCCTTGTCAGTGTGTGTGCATCAAATTGTCTGGCACTATCCAGCAGTTTTCCCCAGTACTAATTTACCTCCTGAGGTAACTGAAATACTACAAAAAATTAGGTGCTTTCCGTGATGAGGATTCTCTAAGCTGGACGACAGTGGGACCATGTTACAAACAATCAAATGTTTTGCAGTATCAATTTGTATTCATATACAAATGTCTCTTTTCCTTAATGATAAGAAATTCCATCTGCCAGAAATACAATCTGTTTCAAAAGGCTCATAGTCATACACTTACTTTATCATAATACTGATTAGGAAACTTTAGTAATAAATGCCTCATAATATAATTAATACATAATTTTTCTTTTAATTGAAAAGCTGAGTATGCATTGATTAAAAATGTCTTTCTCTGCCTAAAAGATTTCCAATACATACTTTTTGACTTGCCTAAGTATATAGGTAAAATATATTTTAATTAAAATATGATTACATCCCTCTCTTGTTCTATGACCATGTCCCCTCCCTACAATTCTCAATTTCTTCACTCCCTTTCAAATTAATATATATATATATATATATATGTATATGTGTATATAGACATATCACAAACATATATATATATCACAAACGTACACACACACATACATACATATACCCTGCTGAGCACATATATGTCAATGTTTCTTAAACAATACAACATAGATATTATTTGCTCTTCTTTATGGCTGGCTTCTGGTTGATTTGGTCAGAATGTGAGTGTTTTTACCAGCACCACAGGATACACTTGGTATACAATATCAATGAGTATATCTAGATATTTTAGTGCCACAGACTACCTGTTTCCAGAAAGTTCAAAGAAAGAAAGAAAGCATTAAATTTCATGTCACAAGGCAGTTAAGTATTTTTTTATTAAAGTGCCTTGTCTGTCCATTTTTTTGGATTTGTTTGTATACTGTTTTATCATCACAAATATGCTCAAATCTATTATAAATTTACATTGTCTTGCAATATGTGTGCTTAATCACATTTCTTTTTGAACATCCAGGCAGCTACATACAGCAAAGCAATCTAATTTTAGATTAGAGCACTTCTGCTTAACAAACACTATTCCACGAAGATAAAAAGGGAGCCAAATATGATGCTAAAAATAAGAACTTCTATTCACATGACTGAGCAAGTCAGCTGAGGAACCACTTGTTATATATCCTGTCCATATGAAATGAATCAGTAGGTTGACATCACTTGAAATTACTGAAACCACATAGGCTTGTATTAAATAATTCTTATTTTATTGATTATTTTATTTATTTATGTTTCAAATGTTATTTCTCTTCCCAGTTTCCCCTTCACAAGCCCCCTATCCCTTCTTTCCCCTGCCTCTATGAGGGTGTTCCCCCACCTGCCCACCCACTCCTGCCTCAGTGGCCTAGCATTCCCCTATCCTGGGTTATCAAGCCTCCGCAGGACCAAGGAGCTCCCCTCCCATTGATGCCAGATAAGGCAATCCTCTGCAATATATCCGGCTGGAGCCATGGGTATCCCCTGTGTACTCTTTTGTTGGTGGTTTAGTCCCTGGAAGCTTTGGGGTGGGTAAGTCTAGTTAGTTGATATTGATGTTCTTCCTATTATGTTGCAATCCCCTTCAGTTCCTCCAGTACTTGCTCTATCTTTCCTATCGCTGTCCTCATGCACAGTCCAGTGGTGGCTGTGTACATCCGCATCTGTATTTGTCCAGCTCTGGAACTAACCAAACTCTTCTATTTGCCCTTATCAGAAAGCAGGTAAATGGGAATATAATTTTAAGGTAAGTGGCTTATGATTACAACCCTCCCACATTTCTGTGTAGAATTTCCAATAAACAATAGATCAATTTATCTTTTGGAAATGGTATCCATTAGATTAGTATTACCTTTCCATGGTGCCAGTGACCCATAGCTTTGTTTTATTGTTAGAATCACTTAGTGGAAATTTCAGTAGATTATGTTATATTTACATTCCCTTTTTGAACAATTACATTTGATTATTAGCCTGTAGTGTTCTGATTGCATAGTCTGTACTCTTAAGGTACTGTACTAAATGTGTCAGTAGCAGGTTTCAAGATGATGTCTTAGCCAAGTGCTATTTAGTATTTGGTCTAGAGGTTTTGAAACCTATGACTTCTTATTAAGTTAAAGTAATACAATAATCTAAGATCTTTCATACATATCTTTCTATCTAAGAAGGTGAACTTATTGTTATTTTTGTTTGTTTTATTTTGTTTTTATTGACAGTGTTTTTCTGTGTAACAGCTCTGGTTGTCCTGGAACTTTCTTTGTAGACCATGCTGGTCTCAAACTAAATGATCCCCATGCCTCTGCTTCCCAAGTGCTGGGATTAAAGTTGTGTGCTAACACACCAAATTTATTGTTCTTATTTTAAACTTTTAGAAAACTGAGATTTCTGTAGCTATGAAACCAGCTGTATGTGTTCATCAAAACATCAAGTTATTTTTTAAATAATAGTTTTAATACAAGTTATGTTGTTTTGAATGATATTTTATTACTAAATTGTTTTATTAGCTGATTCCCATTGGCTGTAGCTAAACATTTGGGGAGTAGATTTTTAAGTAATTCATGACATATTGCATACAAGTATGTCATCAAAAAATCCACAAACTTGTCTTACATATACTTAGATATTGTGATTAGCATTCTGCAAATAACAATGAATCAAATGCCCAATGTTTTAGAACAGCCTGGTTAGGTGATACATAAAAGATAATACTTGTTTCCGACTCATATAACTCTGCTTAGTAATCTCTGCTCTTTTTTAAAGACATACATAGCTGAAGAGATGGGACCAATGTTGAGAGCAATGTCTGTTCTTCCAGAGTATTCAAGTTCAAATCACAGTACCCACAGGGCAGTATTTTTTTTTTTCATTTTTATGGTCATTATAAGCCTTTTTGGAGAAAATGAAATATGCATATTGTATCTATAACACAATGTTTTTTTCTTGGCCCTGATCTCTTAAGCAAAATCAGTTTCATTCTTTTTGGACTGGGGATAATTTTATAATATTCTTCAATGATATATGAAATTTTCAAGTCTTACCAAGAAAGTCTTGTGTACTAAGAAGATATTTCCTAAAAATTGTTTGGAACAATAAAAAAATTCAATTGAGCAGCAGATGATGTATAGTATGAACAATGTATATACACTCTATTTAGTTAAAACAACTATTCGAACTGTTACCATCAGCATCATGTCATAGGTATGACATGATGCTTTATAATGCTACCTTTGCTATCATTATAAGTTACTATATATCATTTATCTGTAGAGGGTAACCCTTGGAAAGGTAAATCTAGTGATTGCATCCATTATGCTGCCCACAAATTAGAGTTTACTTTAATAAAATGTACTTTCTTCATTGTCCTTACTAAATATGTAGATCAAAAAATTATTTAGTGTTTCTTTGGGCTGGCCCTGGAGTTGATTTTTTATATATACACATATATATGCCTTGGTTGAGCTTGTTCTGGGAAATAAAATGCAGTCGAAAGATATGAAATTACATTCAAATGAGATTTGATCTTTCTCTTCCCTGTTCTTTCTTCTTATATACTCATACTCATATATATATCATATAATATATCATATAATATATATATATATATATACTCATACTAATAGAGCATGCCAATGCGTGTGTGAATATCTTAGAAAGTCCAGCCTTGCCCCATGAAAAAATAAAAAAAAATAATCTCAAAGAGTCTTATAGGGAAGGGCAAGCATATGAGGATATAAGTATGAACTGTCCATTAATCAACTACTTAGAATAGCTTCTCACAAAATAACTCACCTGGCACTAAAATGTCTTTTATTATAAGATGGTGAGAAAAAAAACTCTGTCAAAAACAACATTTTACCTGAAATGTTCTGCCATGTGATGTCAAATTCTCCTAAGTAGTCTCTGTCTTAACTCTATTTTAGTACTGAGTAAAGCTGATATTGAAGCCATCCAAAAGACTGCCACTCACAGCTTCATGGATGCAATTATTGTGACGTGTGTCTCCCATTCTCTTTCAGGAGAAATTGTATGTTGTCTGGGATGATTGACTTATTACTGCCTTGGTACTTGATTTGTCATTATTCATTATTTTCTTTGTCAAATAGACCCACACTCTTGTTCACATAATCACGCAGTCCTGCCTCTCAGTGGGCAAAGTAGAGGATGGCTCTCAACATCTTACCATGGACACTTGTAATGATAGCACTTCGCAAAAATGGCTACTAAGAAACTATACAAGAGCAGAAGTTCTTAGAAATGTTTTTGGAAATCCTACTGATTATTTTCCTTAATAACTTGTAGAGGTTTGTGTTTTTGGACTTATTCAGTTCATTTAGTAATTTTAATTGTTATTAAAATATGAACTTTTAATAGAACAATTATGAAGTTATTTTTCTGTCTTTTCCTTCTTTGCTTCTCATTGATTTGAAGATTGGATATCTTGAATAGTAGCTTTTCTATCATGAACAAAAATGTATTTTCAGTTTCTATTTTAAAATGTGTATATATACATATATATGTTTGTGAGTAGAATAGGTTAAATATATTATGAAGAATTACTTTGTTTTATCTTAACAACAGTTATATCCATATGAAAACAAATTTTATATCAAAGGTGAAAGCATGACTAAATATATCTCATAGGTTCAAAATGGTTGATTTTGGAATTTTGAAATTATTTAATTATTTTACATTTTATTCAAATGACTCAACTCCCTGGTGTGTGTGTATGTGTGTGTAACATATTTCAAACCTTTTAAAATTATCATTATTTTATTCTGAAACACTGTGTAAATCTATTACTAAAGAATAAGTTATTTTCAACAATTTCATGGTAAAAGCAGGGGGGTCTGCACATTTCTTTTGTGCTTGCTTAGGTGATATAATGATAAGAATCAAAACTTTTCAAAAGGGTACATTTTATTTATTACTTATTTAAATTGTGACTATCTCCTCTTGAAATCATTAAATAAATTATTATTCAGTTCATTTTGACAAGTACTTATGGATTTTTTTATAAACACTACAAATAAGATTATTTTTGAATTATTGGACTTAAAGGACTTTTTTTTTTACAAATTCAAAAACTAATTGATTTTATATAGTTCAGCCATATTGTTGTTCATCCTAAGGGGCTGCAAACCCTTCAGCTTCTTGGGTCCTTTCTCTACCTCCTTCATTGGTACCCTGTACTCAGTCCAGTGGATGGCTATGAGCTTCTACTGTCAGAGCCTCCCAGGAGACAGCTATATCAGGCTCCTGTCATCCAGCACTTGCTGGCATCCACAATAGTGTTGAGATTTGATGATTGAATATGGGAAGGATTCCCAGGTGGAGCAGTCTCTGAATTGTCCTTCCTTTAGTCTCTGCTCCAAAGTTAGTCTCTACAACTCCTTCCATGGGTATTTTGTTCCCCCTTCTAAGAAGGAAAGAAGTATCCACACTTTGGTCTTTCTTCTTCTTGAGTTTCTTATGGTTTGTAGTTCAACTACTGTAATAGGTGATCAGACTATGGTAAATTAATATCAGTACATTGTGGTATTAATCAATGTATGGTAAGCTACCCAATAAGAGCAAAGTTTGTTGTTTAATGAAGGATCTATTAGAAGCATGAAACAGTAAGTGCTTCTTTCCCAGAGAAGGTATGTATACGCTAACTCAGATTTGAGGCAGAGACATGATTTCCTTTGTTGCTATTGCTCTTACATACAAAAATAGTTGTTTTATTTAGATTTATATCTGATTTTCACACTATCTAATAGTTGGATTTCCTGTCATCCTGAGAATAAACCAACCATCTTCTTGCTATCTTAGGCAATTTCTTTTTTCACTTCACATTTTTCAACTAAAAATGGCTTGAAACTCTGTATTAAAAAATGATAACAAAGGCCCCAATCTTGACATCACCTTCTTTTTTAATCGCCTTGCCTTTTAATTTCCTGCTTGAGGTCAGAGAGGCACCTTTCACAGCAGCCTGTCTGCTATTGTATCTTCTCCTACAATAGTGAAGTTACAGGTGTGTCTTTATATTTTTAACATGCACACACCTCAACATACTATAAAGAGTGAGAAAATATTATAAAAAGAAGACTTTCTCTATGTTCAATACTATTAATTTACAAGAACTATATGTTTCAGATGCAATTTTCAAGACCTAATTGCAAATCACCTCAAACATGTACAAGTTCTTTAAGTTAGAGAAATTTTCTGTGATTTTAAACATGGTGCATGAAATTAACAAAATATAATGTTAAAGCATAATGTCTTAAAACATACTAGATTATGATTTCCCAAAAAGTGGCTTCGATTACGAATGAAAACAAATACTGTGATAATTAAGCACAATGCAATTATTATAATTGTGAAGATAAAATACTATATCATTTCTATATTTAATTTAATATTGATAAATTTATTCATTCTTAAATATGATAGTCATGCCACAAAGGAAGACAGATCATCTCTGGCTTTAGAAATCACTGGTCACCAGTTAATGTCTTGGGTACTGTAGTTTAGTAGTTTTAATGGACATATCTCTTAGTCATTTTGCTCTTTTGTGTAACAGTTGTGTGTTTGACTTCTATGTTTATCAAATTGTTGCTGGCTAACATATGGGTATAAAGCTAAGTTTCTTTCTATGTTTGTTAGTATTGACACATTCAACTGGATTCCATGGTCATGAATACACATTTGACAAAGATGTCTGAATTTTCAGCAACCTGTAATAAATATCAGCTATTTCTTTAACTAGCTTTAAATAGAGGTGTATTAGACTATGACAATCTTTTTACAGCAAAATTGTATATGTAATTCAGAGAAAGTTATATACAGTTCTGTTTAAAAACATGTCATACTTCTATACATTAAAATTTTATAGACTATTTTTAAAGACCAGCCTTCATCTGATGAACCAGTAAGTTACTGATTGTGCTTATCTTTTACAGAGACTCACTTTGAGACATGCTAACAGTAACCAATGTCTTGATGAACCTTCTGAAGAAGATAAAATGGTGCCTACCATGCAGGACTGCAGTGGCAGCAGATCCCAACAATGGCTGCTAAGGAACATGACCTTGGGGACATGAAGATCTTTTATCACAAGACGTGAAAGTCTCTACACGTGTGTTTGTCCATTATTTCAGTTTGGTGAAAATATTAACTTTGCTGAATTAAAAGTTTTAAAAATACTTTTAGTAATATAAAACACAATTGTTTATAATTCATTTTTAGGAATGTTTATTTCCCTACTAAAAAATTTCTATCTGATTAAAGAAGCACATAAAATATAAAAAGAAAATGTTATTAAATATTTGAACTGTTTGGGAAAAACACACCTTATATTTACTTTTAAAATGTCTTCATTAGCCTCTTGTCACAGGATTACTTGGGACTAGTTTATTTTGTGATGTAATAACAATTAAAAGGGAGATCATGTAATGCCTTATATAATATCATAATTATAAAATATTAACATAGCTTTATAAAACACTCTTTTTACAAAAGCTTCATGGGACCCTGGTTGAATTTCTATGCTAACAATTAGAATACATATGAAATCATTCCTGAGCATTGAATTCATCAAACAAATTATAAAGTACTATGAAAAAAAAGCTAGTTATTTAATTTGTAAAATATAAAATCATCATATAAAATAAAGACAAGAATTTTAAAAATCAATTTAAATAATAAATAAATCAAGTGATATAAGGAGTACATCAGGTATTGAGGATGACAAGAACTATGTAAACTACAAGAGTTGTTGTGAAAGGATCGTCAGCCCAAACATAAGCTGAAGACGGCCTTGATCTGAGATACGATGTCAGTACCTGAATCCCCAGTTGCTTTCGTCTCCATACAGAGAGTATGTGTCTATCAGCTGTATCTTTGCCCTTTACTCTAGAGGGTGAAATTTGACACAGCTTACAGAGTTATAGGTAAAGGGTCACCTTTTAGATTTAATTTGTAAACTATTGTCTTTTAGTTCAGTCAGTATTGTCATTGGCACTTTGTATTTTATAAAATGTATGACACTCAAATTTATTGCTATGCTATAACATCTAACATTGGTCACTGGAACACTTCAAAATGTATTAAAGTGATATTAATTAAAATACTAGACATGATTTTTCATAAACCATAGCTCAGGCATAATTAGGACAATTTCATGTGTCATTTCCACTTACAACTCTTTTGTTCACAGTGCATGGACTAAATATGTGAAAAAGGAAAATCTACCAATTGATGGGATAATAAAAATTGTTTTATATTTGCTACCATTTTTGGTGGCCACATAGTTGCTGTGCATGAATGTTTTGGTTGTATATCTACCAGCTGGAGGAACTCTATGGGGCGTGAAGATAGAAGATTCTTCAGAAACAGAAAGTCCATTCTTTTGACCTTTAATTTTAAAGGATCCTCTATAAAAAGAGATAATTGGCTTGCTACACTTGCTTTCTCTCTCTATTCCCTCTCTCTGTCTCAGTCTTTCACTGGTTCTCTTCTCTGTCTATTGTTGTCACAGCCTTTCTCTCTGCTTCTGTTGCTGTCTCTCTTTTATACAAACACAAATACACATGCACACACATGCATAAAGTACATGCATATGTACACATACATGCATGCATAAACGTGTGCGCACACACACACACACACACACACACACATACACACACACACAAGCTGGGCTAGTATATTTTTCATACTGCTTCAGTCTAGCCATTCCAGTGGTCTTTCTCATCAGAAAAAAAAATCCATGTTTTACCTTCTGGATGCTTAAGTCAAAACTATGAGATTGGAAACTGAGGGTTTTATCACTCAGTTGGTATTTGCTCCTCAACCAAGAGGACTTGATCCTGATTCCAAGCAAAATAACCACTAGATGTGACAGGATGTGCTTTTAACTCTAATGCTGGGGAGGTAAATAAAAGAGAATTTCGTAAGTTTCCTCACCAGCCAGGTTGTCTTAATGGACAAGTTCCTTAGCAAATGAGAGACTGTGTCCCCAACATCAGATGATAATGCTTTTCAAAGTTTTCAAGCCTGTTTAACTGTAGCTCAAAGGCTTCATGAAACTGCCTGCTGTCAATGTTAACTAGGATCTTGGCCCAACACAAAGTTTAAACTTGTTTTAAATTTTCATTTTGGATATTCACACTGTTTTGATAACAAGTGTTGATTTTTGTAGATGACAACATTGTTGCAATGTAAAACTTTGGAAAAATTGAGTCCAACCATCTTAAAAGAAACTTGATGCTATCTTTGACATATAACATCAAACCAATAGTTTGCTACCACAACCATTTTGTGATGCTACTTCTGACCTTTCAAATCATAGGAAATATGCATATAAATATAATTCTCTATATATGCCAAGTCTTACCCAATACTATACTTGTTTACTTAATCAAGAGTCATATAGATACTGTCATGTATGAATCTGTGTATTTTCCTGAACATAACTTTGCATTAATCCTCAAATCATTTCATAGCTATCATGTCTCTATACACAGACCATTACATTCCACAAACATATATACACATACCTTGTACAGATGGATGTGTACACACGCACACACACACACACACACACACACACACACACACAGAGATACCTCTGTGTTTCTCATCTCTTACTGTCTTGCATTTCATTACATTGCTCTGGCTGCCAAGCAAGTTTCTGCTTTGGTGTTGATTCTATCAGTCCCATAGATGTCATCCACTTCATTTCTTTGGGTCTCTATTCAAACATTTTCTCTTCAGTACAACAAACTCTTGTCCTGCCTGTAATCTTTCATTCCTATCCCTTTAAGCAAATCTAAGTTTACTCTTTTGCTTATTTCAATTTATATAGCAACATACACTTGGGCATTCAATCACATTTATTTACATTTTTTCAGTGCCAGGGCCACAACTTTGTTAAGTAAGCATACAACCACTGATCTACATACACATTCATATAAATCCTTTTAAATACAGGGTCTATATTATTTTTGTCCACTGGCTATATTCAGCTTCTCATGTTATCTCTTGGCTTATTCTAACTACACCTCTTGAACTAATAAACTTAAGAGTATGTTAGAGCTGCTAAGCAGCACAGTATCATATGTTTCCATGTTTAAAAACGTAAAGTGGCCAGTACTATCTTTATAGAGACTTTCAGAGCTTTGTTTCCAAATGTTAATGTTTTTCATCTAATACTCTTGATATTAAAGTATGGACTCTATGTTGTCCTTTGTGTTAAAATCACCAGCTTTGTGGAAATGAAATACGGCATTTTATTAAAATACTGTTATAAGATAAAAGTTGTTTCACTTAACTAAAAATAATTATAGTTTTACTGTTTTGGTTGTATTAGATTGACAACAGAAGGGCTAAGATTTTGAGTTTTAGAAAGAAGATAAGTACATTCTTCTAAAATTATATTTATTTTCATGGTTTGATAATGACTATACAAAGTTTATTTTCAATGTAAAAATCTATTAACAAAAGATCATATAGAAACCTTAAAACATTAAAGATGTTATATTATTGATTTCTATGTTTATAGATAATAAAACTAAGACATGGACATATACTATAGTTTTCTCATAGATCATAGAGTTATAAAACTATGTGCCCAGTACTTCTAATACTACTGCCAAAAACATTTAAGGTCACAATAATGAAAAAAATGCCTTCACTAAAAACTCTTGTATTATTAACTTGATTCTTTAGAATTGTTTAAATTATTGTTTTTTCATACTTTAATAAAATTTGTTCAATAAAATACGACCACAGGCAATAGGAGAACACCTGCAGCAGAACAACAGAGTATCATCCATCAGTGGGCAAGCAGTTTAGTAAATTTCATTTTTTTCTTTAGTGCTTAGAAACAGCATAATAAATTTAAAAAATTAAGGAGGGGAATGTAAACGCCTATAATAAAATAACATAACTGGTTTTCAATGTTTTCTCTCATTCAGTGGGAGGTCACGAAAACAGTAGTATTGCTTCAGCAAACTTCAGAATATTGGCTTGCTCCAACATAGATTGTTACTCCATTTAAGAAGTGATCAAGCATAATCATTGCCATTGCATTTGCATCTTATCTATTGATTCATGCTGTAGTTTCAAGGGGGGCAAAGTACAATGCATTCTTAAATGCAGGTATAATGGTTTGAAGAAATATGAAAAAAATTAAAGACTTCACCAAATGTGAATCATTGCCTGTGAGGTGTTATTTTGCACAACTAAGATCTTCCAGTCTTGAATAAAGGCCCACTATAGCTGGGCAGCAGAAATTCAACTGTGTGAAGGCAGCTTACATTTCAGGATTGAGTTACTATCCATCATATTTCAGATATGGAGTGGAAGCACTCAGCTATTCTTCTGCATAGCATAGGGGCACCAGATTTGACTACATTATGTTCAGAGTGTTATCAAGTATGAAATACTATACAAAGCTAAGGTGTTGGATAAGCTCTAGCAATTTGCTTAAAACTAATTGATATAGAGTTGTTCCCCCTAATTTTTGTTTTAAGGTGTTTAATACATTTTAAAGAAAATTTTCATTGAATTTGCATTAGAAAATCCCCCTGAGAAAGTAGTGATGCAATACGGTCTTTTGTCAATAAATGTATTTGAGATGAGGAACACTTCTGTGATAATTGGCTCATTATGTACAGTAATGCTTTACTGCTATTGCTAATGGGGTACAATGAATCATTCTCTCATGTTGGGTGACTTAGAATAAAAAAAATACAGAAGGCTCCATCTCAAAAGCAAGCAACTGTTTCAAAATGAAAATTTTCATTTTGTGTTCAGTTGGTGGGGTTAAAAATTTACAGACACAGCCTCTGGTTCCTAAAAATAGCTCAAGAGAGAAACAAGAATCCATAGTCACAAGACTTTCTTTGAGTGGGGTAGGGACTTTCTCTTTTCAAAATCAGTGTAGTTGCAGATAGAAAATATAATCTCAAAAATGTTTCGACCTGCTCAATGCAGTCTTTAACATTTATAACAGTAGCTTGTGCATAAAAATTTAAACATGTTAAATGTTGTAAGCATTACTAAATGGTATAATTGTTCTTTTTCTGTAAATTTAAATATTTATACATTTTTGTAGAATTAAAGTATGC
This sequence comes from Mastomys coucha, assembly GCF_008632895.1. Lineage (NCBI taxonomy): Eukaryota > Metazoa > Chordata > Mammalia > Rodentia > Muridae > Mastomys > Mastomys coucha. Next base: position 42,301,583 of record NW_022196897.1, read on the forward strand.
CAATTTAGTTTTCCTTTGGTATATGTTGTCTTTTTTCAAAATAAATTTTGCTAGATTTCAAACAGATAATTTTAGTATTCCATGATTATGTTCGATTTTATAAAAGGAGTGATTATTTATAGCTATTTCTCAGCAGCAAGAAAGTCTTGTTAACCCAATATAATCTTATAGCCACAATATGTAAAACAGGAGCATTGAAATGTGATATAGATAGATAGATAAATAGATAGATAGATACACACTATCTCATTAATTTTCTTATGAGATGATTGGAGAGTGACTCCTTTTGTTCTGTAATAGTTATTAAAATAAGTTAATATATTTTCAAATACATGAGAATACTTGTTTTCAGATCAGATCTAGATCCCAAATTCTGATGCTGGAATCCTGAAAAGCTCCCTGTGTGTTGGTCGCTGCAGGAGTTTGCACAGCACATTGCAGCAAAATCCAGAGCCAGAATCCAGACAAAAATATAGAAGAAAGGGGGAAAGAACAAGAAATGGGGAGGGATAGATAGACAGATGGAGGGAGGGGTAAAAAACTCGAGCCTTAACTATTTTAATAGCTCTGTTTTAAATGATCCAATGCCTTAACACGTTCAGAAGCTCATTGGCTGAGAGCCATCATCATTAGTTGTCAGCAAATATAAAGGGCATGGATTTTCTAATTTACACACAGAATGTCACTTCTTGGGCTTACATAAGTGGCAGCAGAGGGCAGGACACTTATGTATTAAATCTGCAGATATTTTTTCTTGTTATTTTTGTGTAAGAGCATGGCATTGCATTTCTAGATATAACTGTGTGCTTTATTTAAGTCAGTGAAACTGCACTAGCTGACCAAGGATTTGACAGATGAGTATCTTACCTCATGCTTTTCTGCACCTGATGGAGAAAACAGTGTGGCCTCTCCTGCTCAAAGGAAATAACGGAGGCCTCTCTGCTGACCTGTTTATTTTCTGAAACAATGATTCTTTTTTCTACCTTGCCTAGGATATTTTGCACCACGTTCCTTCTATGATCATCACACAAGTGGCTAGTCATGAGAAGACTAAATTGATTTATACAGAAATTCCTTTAGCAGTCTTGAAAAGTAAAATCCTAGGCCAACAATCAAGGATCTGAAATAGGTTTAAAGTGTTTTTGTGAGATAATACATTACCTTGTTACAGCAATCATCCTTCATATCCCACATAGGTAAAGTGGAGGCTTTCAGAACAGGTTGTGTAATGTTCAGAGGCCAGAATTCTAATAGCCTTCATTGTGATTAATGGGGCCTATGCTTTTGGATACTTAGGCTGAAGGTGGATTTCTTTATGTGCATATGCAACTTTTGTCTTCAAACTACTCAATAAATGAAATTGAATACTTGTATTTATGTATAGGATCAAGTGAATGTGTGTAGAAATATCTTCCCAGTATCTATTCATGTGGACTACAATGAGTAGTAGGTCAATCTCTGTTGCTCACTTACCTCTTTACAACTCTGGTTCCCAGTAGCCAGAGGACCATCATCTCTTCCTTTGGATATACTTTATGTTTCCTTCCTACATTATTGTTTCCCATGTCGTGATTCCCCCTGACCACTCCATCTTTTAATTTTGAATAGCTTTGGGATGTGGAACTTGGCATTCTTCTCTATTTGTATGCACTGGGTGACCTCATCTAAAACTATAGACTCCAGAACTTCTGGTATTCTGGTAGTTAACAGATGCCAGTTCCCAATTTATAACTTTTTGATGTTCAATAACGAGTACACATTTTTAGAAGACTCAAACAGAATTGATCACATTCCCTCCACAGATTTTTAACTAAACTTAATCCATTTGAAGCAGCAATAACAGAACACCCAAGATTTGGCAATTTTTGATGAACAGAAATCTCTTTGCCTCACTGGCATCTTACTGGAGTCCCCCACTTAGTCATCCCTTAATGGAATGCAGAAAGATAATAGAAATTGAGATTATGCAAGTAGGAACAATATAACCCTACTTTTATTTAAGAGCAAATCTACTTGAATAATGTTGAGCCTAATACTGGGATAACATCATTGATCATCGAAAGAGAGCCCTCATTGACCTAAGGAACATCTTTGTTAGAAAGAAGTACTTGTCATTGTTGAAATGGGGATGATATTTCCAGGATATGAACTTTAAGAGAAAAATGAAAGTTAATGACAGTAAGAATCAACTAAGCAAAGCTCATATGGGCTCATAGAGAATGAAGCTGCATTCATGAAGCCTGTATGCATCTATACTAAGTCCTCCACATATGTTTTGACTGTTAACTTGGTGTTTTATGGGACTCCTAACAGTGGGATTGGGGGTATTTCAGATTCTTTTGCTTGATCTTGGGACCCTTTTTTTCTTACTGGGTAGCCTTGCCCAGCCCTGATATGAGAAGTTGTACTTTTCTTGGATTGTTGTTTTGCATAAAGCAAAAATCATGCTCATAGCAATGCTTAGAAGGCCTTGACAAACTTGGCTCTGCTAACTCCAGTTTCTTAGGATATTTCCAAATTATTTAATCTCAATCACACTCTCCTCAATATTCTTTTGAATAAGGTGGCCATGCTCTTGCTTTAGGGCCTCACCTTAGAATTCTAGTTCTTTCATGTGCCCATACTAATTCTTTAATGTAGAACACAATTTAAATCACAGTAAGATCCTCCAAATACCCTTTCTAATTCTGTAATGTTTTCCCAGCCCACCTCTAGGTATGTGACCATAGCCTTGCAACTGCAAGAGTGATATTTCACATTACTTTTCTGTGGCTCACACATTACACAATTTAATAATTTATGACTTTCACAGTTTAGTTGTTTGCCATTCTCTGGCAATGCCTGTTCTTACTGAGAAACAGTTGAATATGAGATAACCAAAAAATGGACAAGGATTTTATTGTGGTGTATTACAAACATGAGGAATAATGTGGTACATTCCAGTTGGGTTTAAGTGAATTTGTTTTCTCCTTGTGTTGCTAGTACGCTGTCTTATAAGATGGAGGTTGACAAGGGGGTGGAAGTAGAAAGAAAAAGAATTTTAGGTTTTGCTTTCTGTTCTCCATGTTGATCCATTTAACCCTCCTCTTCATTCTTTAAATGTGCTCCTATTAAAAGGACTTCACTCTTTCCTCATGACAAAACTATTAATTTTTAACAGAGTGTGTGTACTTAGAACTTGAAAGAACTCCATAATTACATGAGTATTAGAGTAATTAAATTTGATATGACCCAGATGGGCATTTTCCTCTAATAGAAGCTAGGTCTTTTGAGATAGGATAATGAAATGTTAGCATGACAACGCAGCTGGAGTTGTGATCAACCCAGAATAATAAAATAATATTTGCAATCAAAGATAAACCTAATTTGTGCCGACCTACTGCAGTTGTTTCTTAAAGCTTATTTCTAAAATGAACATATATATTGCATATAATGATTATAATACATTTAAGGATATGTAGTATAAATATATACATTCCAAATGTAAAATATTGAATCTGAATATTTTCTTGCTATGCTCTAAGGTCCAGCATTTTACATATCACTCTCAGGAGAAGGACAGAGAGAGGAGCTTATCTCTTCTAAGTATCTCTGATAGATGATGTGTACCCTCTGTTTACCATACCATTCTCTGATCTTGCATCTACTATGGGCAGGTCCAGGAGGAGCTATCCACTGTGTTCTTTATACAAGACATAAGAGTACAGGTTCCTACTGGCTGAGATATTGGGACAGATTCTGAAATCTAAGGACTGATATTTGCATCAGACAGGAATCACTTACATTAACAACCAATTTTCCAATCTGCTGGAAAGCCATATGCACAAGGTCAGGTTTATTTATTTTTAGATAGATCCTGATTTATAGTACTAGCCTACAATTAGAATGTATTGTGAGGAGTAATGATTATGAAGCTACTTGAGTTTGCTTTTCATTTATATGAACCATTTGCCAGCTGAACCAAAATGAGCTAAAGTCTCCTAACTGCATTAATCAAGAGTGGCCACTTCCAGCAGTCCTTGGAAGGCTCCCATGAGAACTACCCATGATTCACATAAAGGACTTATTATCTATCACTGCATTTTCACACAAATCAGTCATGTTCATTATTCAGTTCCTCCATGTACAAGAATAACTGATACATAGTATCAAGGGATATGTTCTGCTTTTGGCTCCCTCATTTTCCTATTACATTCTGTTTTGTACTGCACAGTCAAACTAAAGCTCCTGTACTTTGTTCCTGTACATGCAAAGTAAAGTTTAAACTAGAGAACCTCTAAGGAAAGATGTT
>NW_022196897.1:42305883-42358686 GCF_008632895.1 Mastomys coucha
GTATTGATATTGCTTTCATTGAGTTCAATTTTAGTTTCAGGTATCACGTTTCAAACTACCACTATGTATTAGCAATATATAAATAAGAACCACTCACTTTCCCCATTGTGATTTTTTAGCATATCTTTATATAGAAAATTTCAGGCTATCTACATAGCAAATCACCAAATTAAAAACTTTAAAGGCTAACACATAAGTAATACATCTTAGGTAGTTTTACCTCTGAAATTCCAATTGGATTGTAACAAATATTACATCACCTTATAATGGTAAAATCTTTAACTGTAGTACCCTGAAGTGTTGCCAGAGGCTCAGTATAAATAACTTTCTATTTGGGTTAGTGAAAGTTGTTGTGATGTGAGTTATTTTTAAGTAGCAAGGTTCAATTATTATATGATACCATATCAACTGTCAACACCTTAAAAATTAGAGAAAAATGAAAAGAGCCATTGGTTTTCATTTTTACTAATTTTTTTCAGCTTTACTAATTCAATGCAGATTAATGGACTTTTTTGTTTTTTGTTTTTTGGGTTTCTTTTGTTGTTGTTGTTCTTGTTTTCGAGACAAGGTTTCTCTGAATAGCTCTGGCTGTCCTGGAACTAACTCTGTAGACCAGGCTGGCCTACAGAGAAATCCACCTGCATCTGCCTCCCAAGTACTGGGATTAAAGGTGTGCCCCACCACTGCCCAGCGATGGACCATATTTTTAAAGAGTACAGAGGACCCAATGAAAGAAAAGAATAAAATATCTGTATAAAATATCTTTATTCCACAGCCCTAATGTTTTAATCTCATTTTACCTCTTCAATCATAACCTGCTGTCTCTATGTATAACATATGCCAACTTGAAATTCACAATTGAAAAGGCAATATCTTTCTGCCCCTTATGGGTAAGAGCTGAAGCAATGAAAATTTGGCTCAAGGGAACACAACTTGAAAAAATGAGAGAATTTCTTTCATTTTTCATTTGCTTCATTGATTTATTATTGTACATAAAATACTTTATTAATTTAATTTATTTTTTTTAATTTTTCACTTTACATCCTGCTCACTGCCACCCTCCTGGTCACCCCCTTTCACAATCCTTCCCACATCACCCCTTTCTTTTCCTCTGGGCAGGTTGGGCTCACAATATCACCAAACTCTGGCACTTCAAGTCTCTGCAAGGCTAAGTACTTCCTCTCAAAATGTTTAAACTATTTTGTTCTATGTAATGTAGCAACGTTAAGATAGCTAATAAATCTTTTATTATTGGATATTTTCTTTTTTTACATTTCAAATATTATCCCCTTTCCTGGTTTCCCTCCCTCCTGGAAACACCCTATCATATCCTCCCTTCCCCTGCTTCTATAAGGATGTTCTACTTACCCACCCACTCCCACCTCCCAGCCCTCAATTCCCCTACACTGGGGCATCTATCCAGCCATCATAGGACCAAGGACCTCTCCTTACATTGGTGCATGACAAGGCCATCCTCTGCTACATATGCAGGTGGAGCCATGTGTACTCCTTTGTTAATAGCTTAGTCCCTGGGAGTCCTGGGGGTTCTGGTTGGTTAAAGGTGGTACATTTACACAATGGAGTACTACTCAGCTATTAATAATGATGAATTCATGAAATTCTTAAACAAATGGATACAACTAGAAATATCATCCTGGGTGAGGTAACCCAATCACAAAAGAAAACACATTGTATGCCCTCACTGATAAGTGGATACTAGCCCAAAAGCTCCAAATAACCAGGATACAATTCACAGACCACATGAAGCTCAAAAAGAAGGAAGACCAAAGTGTGGGTGCTTCGGTCCTTCTCAGAAGGAGAACAAAATACTCATAGGAGCAAATGTGGAGATAAAGTGTAGAGCAGAAAGGCCACCCAGAGACAGTCTCGAGATTCATCCCATATACAGTTACCAAACCCAGACACTATTGTGGATGCCAAGAAGTGCATGCTGAAAAGAGCCTGACAATGGCTGTCACCTGAGAGGCCCTGCCAGAGCCTTACAAATACAGAGGCAGGTGTCAGCAGCAACCATTGGGCTGAGCGCGGGGTCCCTAATAGAGGCATTAGATAAGGGACTGAAGGAGTTGAAGGGATTTGCAACCCCATAGGAAGAACAACAATAGCTAATAAATCTTATTTTCATTTTTAAAATTGTTTTTAAGATATATTCATTTCTAATTCTGATGGCTGCCTCCACTCCTGGTCACCCCCTCCTATAATTTGTCTCCAATCCTCCCTCCCGTTCTCCTCTGAGAATATGGAGTCCACCCTGGATATGCCCCAACCCTGGTACATCAGGTCTCTGTGAGGCTTTCCTACTGAAGCCACAGAAGGCAGCCCAGCTAAAAAAAAAAAAAAAAAAAAAAAAAGACCCACCAACAGGCAACAACTTTTGGGATAGGGCCCCCTCCAGTTGCTTGGGACCAACATGAAGACAGAGCTGGATATTTGTTATATATGGCTGTGGGGCTTACTGGGTCCAGCCTGTGTATGTTCTTTCATTGTTTGTTTGTCTCTGAGAGCCCCAAAGGTTCAGGTTAGTTGACTCTATTAGTCTTCCTAGGGAGTTTCTATCTCCTACGGGGCCCTCAATCCTTCCCCCAGCACTTCTAGCTCCATCCATAATTTGTCTGTGGGTGTCTGCATCTGTCTGAGTCAGTTGCTAGGTGGAGTCTTTCAGAGGACAACATGCTCCTGTTTGCCAGCATAACAGAGTATCATTAAAAGTGTCAGGAACTGTACATTGCTTTTACTATGTTTAGGTATGGGCTTTGAATTCCTGATCTTTCCAAGACTTTTATCATGAAGGGTGTTGGATTTTGTCAAATGCTTTCTCAGCATCTAATGAGATGATCATATGTTTTTTTTTCTTTTGAGTTTGTTTATATAGTAGATTACGTTGATGAATTTCCATATATTGAACCATCCCTGCATCCCTGGGATGAAGCCTACTTGATCATGATGGATGATCATTTTGATGTGTTCTTGGATTCGGTTTGCAAGAATTTTACTGAGTATTTTTGCATCGATATTCATAAGCAAGATTGGTCTCCAAAATTTATGATTTTAATTCATTTCATGACTTCCTGCTTGTATCTAGTATTAGTTACTCTCAAGTAAGAGATCTCTAAAAGAAGCTTGATAGTAAAAGAATCTCCTGTGTTGATGGTCTTTGAAATTGTACTTGGTTCAAGCTGTAATCACAAACCGTCACAATTATAGAAAAAAATCTGTTAAAATAACACTGTGCAAATCAAAGAACAGTCACAAAGTGACCATATTAGGAACCATATGACAAACACACAACACCAGAGAAGCACTACACAGGTAATTTTTTATGCCCAACCCTCAAACATTCATCTTCACTTTTCCTCTTTTCTGATGTAAGTATAAACCCTAACTTACTAGATGAGCCAATCATTAAACACTTTGAACCAATTATATTGATTGCCATGGGGAAATAATATATATCAGGCTAATTAGCTTTCTTTTCTCTATCTTTATTATAGGAAACTGATGGAAAATATTGCCATTTCCTTTCAGAGCTAATTAAAAATAATGTTTATGTTTTAAATTAAAACTGAGTATTTTAATAAAATAAAATTTCCCTTAAGCAAAAATAGACAATAGATTGAATGTAAATATTTTGTGAAGTATTTTAGTTTATTAATTATGTTTAAATACTAATATTATGAAAACATTAAAAAATTTATCACTAATTCCTATCTAAAGATAACTTTTAAAAATGTACTACTTTTATGTTGTATTTAGGGTAATGGCATATGATATAATATTGTTGTTGTGTAATTATTTTCAGTACAATAACTTTCAAACGGCATGATACTCACTTATATCTAAGTGATTAATGTAAAGAAGTGGTGTCTTAGCAAGAACAGAATATCTCTAAGGTATACCCTATAGTATGAAAAGCAACAAGCAATTGTTTCCATGGCTGCTGTCTCTCTGGTCTATATTTAAACTAGAGACTTGGCTGAAAAGGTGGACCCATAGTTAACTTTCAAAATAAAAATATTCTTAAATTCCTGTGAAGGATGGAAAATATTTCAAAATTATTCATTTATTGAGCTTATAGCTTGCATACATTTTGTGAGGGTAATGTGTGTGGGGAAGACAGAAATAAGGAGGGAGAGCTCCTACATAATATTATATAAATTAATTCTTTATATTCTTTGGAATATCTTGCAAATGTGTGTGATGTCATGAACTCAGTGAGGAAGTCTGAACTCTTTCAGTTAATCCTCTAATCTCATCAGAGGTGTCATTTGCTATGGACTGAGTGGGAGGATTGGGAAATGAGAAAATTCTTACCATGAAGACTTTCTGTTGAAATTTATTTAAGTTTGCTACTTTCCCATCTGCCTTTCTTGATGTCCTTTATGTGTTAGTATGCTAGGACTTTTGTAGCCAAAAATAAAAACAAACAAACAGACAGACAGACAGACAACAACAACAACAACAAACAAAACTAGCAACAAAAATAGAGTCTGTTCTGACTTGGTTCTGGAGGTCAAATATCTATGTGCACCTGGTCCTTCTGGGCTTCTGCTTTAACAGCCCACCCTTTGGTTAAGTTGATGCTTTGTAATGACATTCTTCAACCTTTAATGAGAGAAGACATCATTTATCTGTTAGCAATTGTAGAGCATCTCTTTTTCACCAGTATGGCTTACAATACAGTAGTCTTTTTTCCTGTGTAATGAATGTGTGCCATGAAGCACTAGCTCTAAACATATAAAACAGTGCACAAAGATTACCTAAAATACACCTCTAATCAAAGTTAGATTTATTATCATGTTATAATCAAGGAGCAAGTCACAGCATGGTAAACTCTGGTTTTCAATAGAAAAGTATTGGTAAGTGAAAGGGGGGACTTTCTGAGCAGAGGGAGTAAGATGTGCAATGCACAGTTATGAATCATGAAGATACAGTTAAACAGCTATATGAGATTTGCTAGGACAGAAACTTAACTCATGTTGGGGTGAACAAGAAAAAGAAGTAAGTTAAAAATTAGCTGTCCTGGAAATTTTGCATACTCAATAAGAATTTAGGGAAAACATTCTCTATCTATATATAGATATAGATATAGATAATATGTATATGTATATGTATATCTATATCTATATAAATGTATATAATATATATATATATACACACAAAACACACACAAGCACACACCACACACACACACACACACACACACACACACACACACCAAGGAACACCACTAAAAAACTAGGTAGGTGATGTAGTTATTGGTGATGTGGTCATATTTAAATTTTGGAGGTGCTTCTTTAAAATCAGATGGAAATATAGAATTTTAGGCTTGAGAGTTTTGCCATGGTTTCTGCCAGAAAGGCTTAAACACAGATCTAGAGATAAAACCTTAGAATAGATTTGCATTATGTCAGAGATGAAACTGTAGGACATACAGTTGAGAAGGATGATATAGAATTAATCCAGAGCTTGGATACTAAACATATTTTAATATAATAGAAAATTTTACATTGCTAAGAAATTTCCTAAACTGTTCAGCTACTGAAGTGTGAGGGAAGTAATGATTTAAGCACATCTGGCAGATGAGAAGAACAATGGATTACACATTTCATATGGAATGGCATCACTGGCTGCTTAAGTGGCACCATTTTGTAATTCTCTCTTCTTTGCAAAATCTCAGATCTTCTAGAAAATGCCATTCTTCTGGGATATGGGTCATGTTCCTCATCCAAAATATATTAGTAATGAGAACTTCAGTAGAAACTAGAATCAATTCCTAATGCAAGCATACAGTGACGGATGTTGCATTTGGCAAATCTGACTTTCAACTTTTTTCTTAATTGAAAATTTCAGTGGAATTGGTCCAAGGGGGCTTCCACATTGGGGTGAATCAGTTTTTCGCTTGAATTAAAGTCTCTTTTTCACAGAGGTAGTTACAGTATGAGTTATAAGAGATATCTTGAGACTCTGCTGAATCAAAACTCTGTTCTACCTTTAGATAGATCTGAAAGGTACAGACAAGTGTTCCATGGGATTTTATGTAGCCACACAAATTTCATAGTGCCTTTTAACAAGCCAATTGTATTTTAAAACTCATGCTACTTTTTGAATATTTTTAATGTAATTAGGACTCTCATGCTTTCTCCTCAGGATACATACTGCAGAATAAACTTTCAAACACAGTTTTTCTATTTAGTGATTGCAACTCTCTTGGGTCATGTACATTATCATTTCAAACATATCTGAGATATTTAGTCGTCATTGAATAATGTTAATTTATACTCCATAAAGGCATTACTTCAAAAAAAAATCTGTGACTAAATGGGGCTTATCTCAAAGAAAGGAGAGAACGCATAGTTCCTCAAACTGAATCTGTCTGAAGAAAATGAAAGCAGGCAATTTTAAAATGCAAATTTCACCAGAAAGGTACTCAAAGATTAAAATATGAAGGAGAAAGTTATAAATAAAGTTATTCATTGCAGCATCATTTGTATTCCAAATAATTTTGTAAGTCGAAACTTTATGTGTAGTGTCCCGCGCTATCTCCCGCCAGCAGGAACAACGCGGCACACACAGGATCCTTCTGCAGTACAAGCTTTAATGTATCTTGAGAGCGAGATCACAAGCTTCAGTTGAGGAGGAGGACCCCGACTATCTCAAAACCCTTCCCTTATATAGAGCTCTATGCCTGCCTCAGACGTGGCGACTCATAATAGGCTGTGTGACAATCAGGCCATTTGACGTGACCAAAGGCACTCCGCCGCAGATCGTTGGGATTTACAGGCACACGCGCACAAGGCGTTTTTATGCTAACGGCAAGCCAGATGTCATCGCCATCTTGTAATGGCGATGTGCTTATGAAGTGGCTTCCCACATGTGTAGCAAAATAATTATAATACACATCACAAGGAAGGAGGGTGAGAAATGAACAAACCTCAATGACACAATGCCACATGAAAATGATAGAGCTGTAATGCTGAAAACAGTCTGTCTCTGACTCTACAGTGAGGAACTTCTTCTAAGATGAAGCATTTTCTCCTTGAGAAAGGAAGAGGCTTCTAAGACTAAATAGGTTTAAAAAATAAATAAATCATACAGAACTCAAACAAGTTTCTCAAGACTACTCCAAGGTTATCTGGCAGAAATAGTCCTAGGGAGACATTCTTTGACTTTCAGACCCAATTGCAAGTTTTGTAAGGAGCTCACTCCTTTCATGTGCCATCATCCAGCCTGGAATGAATGTTTTGGTGATGCAGATTCCTTTTAGTTATCCCTGTTCCTAAAAATGACAATTCCCTGTAAGTGTCCCTAATACGTTCATAGAGTTAGCCTAAGGTAGAACATTTGTGGTCTGTCTAGAGTGTATAAATGTTTGTTAGTATGTACCCAGGAAGAAGCACACAATAATGAACTCTTTGATAGACTGCTGTATAAAAAGGGCAAGATACTGAAGAGCATCAGATATTTTCCTAGAATAGTATAACACTAATATTTAATATGTGACATATATATCATCTCTTCCTTTTAAAATGTTTGACACTTTATGACTGTGTCAGATCACAGACTACTGATATAATATCACTTCAGAACCATGTTATAAATAGTCACTAAGGTGCTGCTGAACCCAGGTTGAACACTTTCATTCAAACCATGCTTTGGTCATGGAATATTTACTACTTTATTCATAATAATTCTGTGTATTAATCTTTTCTGTGTCTTCTGAATTCCAGACTTACATGTACAATATATTTTATTTTTCTTTGTGATATTCCAGACATTTATAACTTTACAAAGTAATATACTTTAAAGCAATGCCAACTGACCTGACCTGCAGGCCCAGTTATTCAGGGGAGCGAGGAGGACCACAACCTGGAAGAGAGAAGACAGGACTCAAGGAAGCATTGCTTGTCAAGAGTCGTTTACTTGGTTGAGCAGAGCATATTTAAAGCAAAAATCTTGGAGGGGAAGGGGAGAGGAAGGAGGGAGAAAGAAGTTTACAAGATCTTCTGGGGCTAAGACCCCGGGGGGAAGTCGTGGGTCGGGGGAAGTTCTCAGAAGTTATGGTACACTGAATGTTTCTTATCTCAGGGCCAAGCCGGATCTTGTGGTTGCAGAGCAGGATGTTTGTCTCAGCAATGCAGGGCCAGCTGGGGCAGGTTCAGCCAAGGGTCGTTTGGTCCCCAACAGCCAACCTTGCTTTTTATGTGATGGAATTCAATGATCTCACCATGTTCTTTTACCCTAGAGTAACTTGCCTACTAGAGGGATGGATTGACGTTTTGGAGGCTGAGCTATGAAGCCAGATTTTTTATTATACCTTTCAGGGTTTCAGTTTATATAACTCACAGTACAGTGTACATTGAAATGAGTGACCCCTGTGTAGTACATCTTCTCTCCTTGGTGCAATTTATAGATATGAAAATTATAGTCTGTAAGGGAGAGTGGCAAGTCTCTCTGTAACTAGAGTTATCTTTAATTGTTCCCAATATTGTAACATCTGACACTTTGGGAATACAGATCTTGGATTACAGGTAACATGCTGCTACCAGGACATGGTAAAATAACACTAAGCATAAATGACTGTGAAGAAGGTAGTCTACCATCTTCTATACAAACTGTGGCTTGTAGTTTTATATTTCAATTAAGAAAACTTGTCCTGAGTTCATGATGTGTCCTAAGGCACAGTTTAGAACATCCATGCCCATGCCCTATCATTGCAGTCAGTGGAAATGAGCATTTTATATTTGAACAATGCTAATTTTAAATCTTCAGAAATATTTAAATAATTCCACTTGACAGAGAACCATCATTCAACAAGGATATCATCATGGTCCTGGAGGGTATGAAATGGATAGGGGAAGACAATCATTATTTTAAATATCACAAATGATCATTTTCTAAGGTAAAATAATAGTGTAATCATCCATAAGATTCTTTATATTGATATGTGTACATGTGCATACATGTACACATTTAAATTATGGGTGAGTCTTCTCCGTCATTGAGTCTAGTATGTCATCTTTCCTTTTCTGTTCCACTCTTCCATCACATGCTAATAACGTAGCCATTACATCTCAATATTTAAGTTATAGAATTCCAAAGACAGGATATGATTCATCAAGAATAGTAATATATATAACCTAAGATAGATAATTATAGTGTATATGCATGTATATACACTGTACATGTATTTTATCAATTCATAAACACACGTACAATACTCTGTTATAAGAAGAATAACACATAATTTCAAGCACATTTGATGCAATGAAAAAGTAAACCTAAAAATGATAGGTATAGAAGAAGGCAAAAGGCAGAGAAATAATAAAACCATAAGAGAAAAATTTTCTAATCTAAAGAAAGAGTTTCCCAGAAAGGTACAAGAAGCATACAGAGCATCAATAGATAGAGTGAGAAAAGAAATTTCCTATGAAGCATAATAATCAAAACACTATGCGTTAACAACAAAGTAAGGATATTAAAGTGTACATATATAAATAATTTCTATAAAATAACACTTTCTAAAATTGATGGACTAAACACATATTGAATTATCACAAATTACTTTAAGGAATACAATACTTCTACCCTAAGGGGTATAAGAACACATACTATGCATTAAGAACATTTCATCAGAGCACCATGAAATGGTTAATAATTTTAATTCTGAACTCTACAGTATATATATATGAACTATTTATATATAATTATAAGTAGATAAAATTATGCTAATTTCATTCACAATCTGAAATTTTTAGAAAGAGAAAAAGATATCTATTTTTAAAAATCAAGTTAAGTTTTACACATTAAATAAAACTTGTTAATGTCAAGTGTAAATGTCAGTATGAATTCATGACTTATTGTATTTATAAGATGTATGATTATTTTTAGCTCTAAATCCTGAAGTGTTCTAGAAGCAAGGAATAGCCCTAAAACTTAGGCTAACATCTTTAAATTCATTTTTATTATAAAATGTCCTATGACTCCTTTCAGAATTGCCTGATTCAGAATCTCGGGCAGAGCATGGATAAAGTAAATATGCAATATCCTGGCATATATCAAATCAAGAAATCTACTGAGGAAAAAGAAGCCTTCTTCTTCTCTTCTCTTTTCAGAATCGTGTGTGTGTGTGTGTGTGTGTGTGTGCCACTTCTTCTACTCTACCTCCATGTCTTATGGACTCCTATTCTTGGTGTGGACCCAGAGTCTCCTTAGATCTTTCTTATTGTAATTTCAGACCTTCTCAGTTCCATGTATCATCTATAGACACACAGAGCACTCTCTAGCAAGGATTTCAAAGTCACCACAGTTACCTAAGACCTAGAGCAGATAACATCAATGAAAAGAAAAGATATTCATCCAAGAAGACAAAACCATATACCTACCCCAAAATCTTCTCAAATACCGTAACTGTAGATGTCTAGATGCCAGTGCAGAAACACACGCTTGAATAGTAAAGACAAGATACTTCTCTGAAACCAGTAATCTTATTTATTGTAAGAAGTCCTGAGAAAAGCAAATTAAACTTAAGCACAAGGTAAAGGCCTCCAAATAGAAGTTATTCTATTCTTGAATAAACAAATAATTGAATAAAGTAATGAAATCATTCATGATATGACAGAAAAAAATAAAAATAAAATGAAAAAGTTAAAAACAAAGAAACAAACAAACAAACAAAAAAGATATAACAGAAAAATATAGCAATGAAATTGAGTCACTGGAAAAAATGTAGACTGAAATGAAACTGGAAATGAAAAACTCCTGATGTCCAACACAAATCTCAATGGTAAGTTTTACCATCAGATTAAAAGACATGGAAGAAAAAATTTATATCTTGAAGAGAGAGGAAGAAACAAATAGATCAATCAAAGAAATTGTTAAATCCTTAAAAAAAGTCCACATACAAAATTTCTAGCACATCTATGATACAATGAAAAAGTAAACCTAAAAATGATAGGTATAGAAGAAGGCCAAAGGCACAGAAATCATAAAACCATAAGAGAAAAATTTTCTAATCTAAGAAAGAGTTTCCCAGAAAGGTACAAGAAGTATACAGAGCACCAATAGATAGAGTGAGAAAAGAAATTCCCTATGAAGCATAATAATCAAAACACTATGTGTTAACCACAAAGTAAGGATATTAAAGTCTGTAAGAGAAAAAAGACTAAGTCAAACTTAAAGACAGATGTAGTAGATTAACACCTGAAATCAATGCAGATTCTGAATGACAGAAGGACATGAGTGGATGTTCTACAAACTCTAAAAGATGACAGATACTAACTCTGAATACTATACCTAGCAAAGTTATTGGTTATAATTGACACAGAAAGAAAAGTATTAAATGTACTCACTAATAAGTGGATATTAACCAAGAAAGTACAGAATACCCAGGATATAATCCACAGAAATCAAGGTTAACAAGCAGAAGGGCCCAAGTGAGGATGCTTCAATACTACTTGGGAGAGAGGAGAAAGCGATCACAAGGGGCAGAGGAAGCGGGGCTGGATGGGAGAGGGGAAGGGGAAGGGAAAAAGGGAACATGATCAGGTATTGGGTGTGGATGACCGAGAGAAACCCTGAGGGCCACCATAACGAATGGAAATATGCAACCTCTGGAGTGGGGAAGGGAGGAGCAAGTGGAAGGGAGTTGGGAAGACCCTCTGGAATATACCAGAGATCTGGGAGGTGAGAAACTCTCAGGACTCAAAGGGAGGGACCTTAGATGAAATGCTCTACAATTGGGAGAGGGAACTCGTAGAGTCTACTACCAGTAGAAAGACAGGGCGTCAAGTGGAGTGATGGGGTTGGCATCCCACAATCAGAAACACTGACCCAGAATTGTTCCTGTCTAAAAGAATTGCAGGGACAAAAATGGAAAAGAGACTGAGGGAATGGAGGTCCGGTGACCAGCCCAACTGGAGATCCACTACAAGGGAGGCTCCAAGGCCTGACACTATTGTTGATGCTATGGTGTGCTTACAGACAAAAGTGTAACATGGCTGTCCTCTGAGAGGCCCAACAAGCAGCTGAGTGAGACAGATACATATACTTGCACCCAACCAACATACTGAAGTCAGGGACCCCTCTTGTTGAATTAGGAAAAGGATAGAAGAAGCTGAGGAGAAGGGTGACCCCATAGGGAGATCAGCAGTGTCAACTAACCAGGACCCCTGAAATCTCTCAGACACTGAGCTAAAATCTAGGCATCATATACTAGCTGGCCTGAGGCGTCCGACACATATATAGAAGAGGACTGCCTGGTCTGGCCTCAGTGAGAAAAGATGTGCCTAAACCTTGAGAGACCTGAGGCCCCAGGGAGTGGAGAGGCCTTGTGGGTGGGGGTGTGGTGGAGGAGTATGGGCATCTTCTTGTATACATGGGAGGGGAGGAAGAATGGGGTGAGGAACTGTTGGAGGGCAGACCGGCAGAGGATAATGACTGGACTCTAAAAAATTAAATTTAAGGAAAAAAATTTTTGTATTTACCAATTCTGTTCTACAACAATCACTAAAAGAAATTTTCAGTTTGAAGAGGTTAAGTACATCTGGAGGACACAAGAAACAAATTATACAAAACCAGTAAATCAAAAGAGAGGTATACCACCATACCACCACAGCAAAAATAACAGGTATCAGTAAGTACTACTCATTAATAACTGTCAATATTAATTATCTTAATTCCCCCCAAATAAATGAACAGATTGGATTAAAAAACAGAATCCTTGTTTTAGCTGCATCCATAAACCCCACCTCACTATGAAGGATATAGATCACCTCAGTGTAAAAGGATGAAAAAAGATACTCTATATTGGATGGGATGATGTATGCCTTTAATCCCAACACTTGGGAGACAGACTCAGGAGAACTTTTGAGTTGGGGGCCAACTTCATCTAGAAAAAATGTTTCAGGCCAGCAAGAGCTACACAGAGAAACCCTGCCTTGATAAACCGCAAAGAAAAAGAAAGAGCTAGTTTAAGCAAATTGACTCAAGAAGTAAGCCAGTGTTGCTGTTTTTGTTTGTTTGTTTGTTTGTTTGTTTGTTTTGTTGTTTTGGTATCTGATAAAACAGATATGAAACCTAAAGTAATAAGAGGTAGGGAGGACACTACATACCCATCAAAAAAAGTCCACCAAGAAGACATCGCAGTTCTAAACATTTATGCCTCAAACACAAGGGCACCCATGTTCACAAAAGAAACACTTCTACAGCTAAAATTACAAATTAACCTTCACATACTGATAGCTGGAGATTTCAGTATTCCACCTATGCCAATAGACTGGTTATCCAAACCCAAACAGATATGCAGAATCTAACTGTTGTCATAAATAAGAAAGGCTGGAGGAGCTGAGAGTTCTACATTTTGATCTGAAGGCAGCTAGGTTTTTTGCAAGCAGCCAGGAGGACGGTCTGGGCAGAGCTGAAGTACTAGGAGGTCTCAAAGCCCATCTACATAATGAAGAACTTCCTCCAACAAGGCCACATTTCCTACAACAAGAACACACCTCCTCATAGTGCCACTCCCTGTGGCCAAGCATTTAAACACAGGGATTCATGAGTGGCAAATCTATTCAAACCAAGATGGCTCCCGTACTTCTGGAGTTACAGGTGATTATGAAATACTTGAGATCGGTGATCAGAACTGAACCAAACTTGAGTCCTCTGCAAGAACTGTATTTACTTAACTGCTGAGCTGTTTCCCAGCCTCTGAAGGTATTATCATTTTTTTAGAGACATTCCTCTGGGACAATGGTTGACACAGAGTAGAGCATCTTTCTTTCCTTAGCTCTGAAAGGAACATAGTCTCAATTTCTAATGTCTTCCTTTTCTCTAAACTAATAATGAAGAAGGTCACAGGAATTTTTTTCTTTAAATCTGCTGCAAACCTTCTAAAGTTTTCTACATAAATTGTAAAGGAAAGAGAACAAGATTAACAGATGATATGAATTTACAGAACACAAAGTTTAAGAATTTTCGTTGCAGGGTCTTTTTTCTTTACTGCCAAAAGATAAATCTGAATATTTGGAGGGGGAGAATTCTCCCATTAATATTTAAAGAGAGAACAGGAGTAGTGTGTTCCTTGATTTCTGTCTTATTCCTCTACCACAGTTTACCTCCCTTTGATCAAAATTGTGTGCAAATAAATTCCTGTCTGTGTCACCTCCATATAATTTGACTGAGGAAGTATGCTTATTTGCTTTCAAAGTTTGTAAACATTCCATATTAGCACATTGGTCTTAGAAAATTCAGCAGATTAACTCTTTTTGTTGTACTGTGGGTAAAACACATAGCAACTAAATCTTGCTGGATAGAGTAAAACATGTTCAGATGTGTCTCCACCTTCAGTGTTAGTGAAGTGAAATAAATATCACTTCACTGTGTATACATACTCACACATACACAAACACACAGATACACATAAACATATTATACAAGAAATTATAATTCTTTTATAGTTCTTTCTGCCAGGTGTTTTTGTTTTGCCATGAAGTCATTGTTAATTTAGTCTTTATATAATAAGTGAGTCTTAAGGACAAGGAAGGGAATTCATTTTCTATTATTTGGTACTCTGGAGAGACTTAATATAAAGAAAATTATTTCTAAAACTACTTATGTCATGCATAGTGATTTTACATTACATTTAAAATAACTCAAGCATGAAAAGGACACCTTACAAATAACAGTTGCATAGATGATTTTCAATAAAAAGATCAAAAAGTACTCCATCATACTGTAATTAGATCTATTTAAAATTAAGGCATTTTTGTCAATGAAACAGCTGGGATGTTATGTGGGCAGAGAAAGGTGAATTGAGCATCAGGGGATGATCCAGAGTCTAACAAATTCATTTTAAATTTGAAACATTCCTCAGCTAATTGTTTTGCCAGCACTTTTGGTAAAAGTCATAAGCATCTTCAAGTTCATATTGTTGGGTGACAATGCTAACATTGATACAGATTTGAACAATAGAAACTGTTCCAGTTATAATTCATTAATTTGGGGACAATACTAACAATGAAGCATTACAAATGACAGTGAATAATCTTTGAGAGAAAAGTTAGAAAATCCTTTATGAAGACATTTTGACTGGGATAGGATGAAATCTCAATCTAGTTTTCATTTGCATGTGCCTAGCTGTTAGGGATGATAAATAGTTTTTGAGATACTTCTCTGTCATTTCTCTTTTTTGAGAATTCTCTATTCTGGACTCAGGCATATTTTTCAATAGGTCATTTGTTTTTTCTACTTTATTTATTTATTTATTTATTTATTTAGTTAGTTAGTTAGTTAGTTAGTTAGTTAGTTAGTTTTTCGAGACAGGGTTTCTCTGTATAGCTCTGGCTGTCCTGGAAATGAACTGTAGACCAGGGTGGCCTTGAACTCAGAAATCTGCCTGCCTCTGTCTCCCAAATACTGGGATTAAAGGCGTGTGCCACCACTGCCTGTCTACTTTTTGTTTTCTTGAGTTACTTACATATTCTGGATGTCAGTCCTGTATCTGATGTTTGGGTAAATAGGTTCTTGTCAATGACAAAGTTGACAGAGAACAGCCAACTATTACCAAAATATCATAAGAATGGCCTCTAGGCCCTATAGTAATATTTGTCTTATATAAAACCTCTTGAGAATAGTGCTCACAATTCGAATCACTCTCAGCAGCATTGTTTTCCATGCTCCTATCAGTATAGTCCAGTAAGGCTCACTTAAAATATTCAACTGCCTTTCTAATCTATAGTTGCAATAAGTCCACATCCCTCCAAACAAAGGCATGGCTAGACCTATGACAGAAATACCCTGTCCCCGGTACCAACTCCTGTCTTAGGGTTTCAACTTCTACAAAGTTGTTCCTACACCATGCCTACCACAATTCTTATAAAGGAAAATGTTTAATTGAGACTGGCCTAAAGTTTCAGAGGTTTAGTTCATTATCATTATGGAGGGAACCTTGTTGTCATACAGGTAGACATGGTGCTGGAGAAGTAGGAGATAGTTTAACATCGGGATCTACAGGCAGCAGAGTTAGTGTTAGTTGGTAGAAAAAAGAAAATGGTTTTAGTCGTTTGTGTCAGCATTAGCACACACCTTCAATCCAAAAGCTTTCTGCTTAAAAAGGATTAGTAAACAGGATTAAATAAAGTCAACACTAGGTCAAGAGGGGGATCAAGCAGCCAGTTGACAGGAACTAAACATAGGAATACTAAGAAAAAATATCATAGAAAATTAGAGGATGTCAGGAGTTCAGATAAATACACAGCAAGTAGAAAGGAGGGACATTCAGTTTAAAGGAGGGATTTTTTGTTTGTTTGTTTGTTTATTTGTTTTGTTGTTTTGGGGGGGGTTGTTTTGGTTTGGTTTGGTTTGGGGTTTTTGGAGTTGGCATGATAGAGTGGCATTATTTTGGGGACATTGGCTGAAGGGGAAGGTCAAATGGGTGCTTTCTCTACCTCTCTGAGATAGCAGGTTTTCAGCCCAGCATATGATTCCCAAGTCTTCACTGGTAAAATCAAATGATTGAGATTTAAAAAAATAGAAAAAAACAACAACCAGAGACACACTTCCTCCAAGGAAATACATAATCCACAAAGGCCATGAATCCTAATAATGTCACTTTCTACACTTCCTATGGGCCTATGGAGGTCACTGTTACTCACACCACCACAAAATTACTGCCTCTCTTCTAGCAACACCAGTGCTTTAAGTCTCAGATTTGGTCTGATTCATTTGAAGGAAATTTTTGTATAAGGTGATAGATATGGGTCTAATTTCATATTTCAGCATATAACTTCCAGTTTTCCCAACACCATTTCTTGACATTGCTTTTTTCCCTCTCTCTAGCTTTTTTTTTTATCTTTCTTTTTCTTTTTTCTTTTCTTTTCTTTCTTTTTTTTTTCTTGAGACAGGGTTTCTCTGTGTTGCCCTGGCTGTCCTGGAACTCACTCTGTAGACCAGGCTGGCCTTGAACTCAGAAATCTGCCTACCTCTGCCTCCCAAGTGTTGGGTTTAAAGGCGTGCACCACCACTGCCTGGCAGTTTATGTCTTTCATATCATTGTTACATATTAAATGTCTGTAGCTACATTTACTCACATTTTTGGTTTTAACTTTGTTCCTTGGGTCTACACACTTATGTCTGAGCATATATTAATATATATAATATGTAGAAATATTCTATATATATATGTATAAATATGTATATATATGTATATATATAATATATTGTGATCTGGAATGATAATCCATATAGAATTATTCTCTTTGCTCAAAATTGTTTTGGCTACCAAAGGTCTTTTGTGGTTCCATATGAATTTTAGCATTGTTTTTCTTCTATCGTTGAGTTTTGATTTCCGTCCTTAATTTGTGCTTTGTCTGATTTATTTTTAAATGAGATATTTAGAGCTGTAAAGTGCCATTAGAGGACTGGTTCCATTGTGTACCAGTGGTTTTGTTGTGCTTTATTTTTTAATTTAACTTAATATTTTCTTTTACTTATTCACTCTATATCCCACTCACTGTGCCCCTCCAAGTCACCCTCTACTTCAAACCTTCCCATATACCCCCTTCCTTTCTCCTCTGAGCTGGTACGAACATCCTCCCTACCTTGGTACTTCAAGTCTTTGAGAGGCTAGGTGTTTCCTCTCCCACTGAGGCCAGACAAGGCAGCCAAACTCAAAGAACACATCCCACATATAGGCAATAGCTTTTGGGATACTCCCCACTCCAGTTGTTCAGGATCTACATGAAGATCAAGCTGCACATCTGCTATGTATGAGTGTTAGGCTTAGTTCCAGTCTGTGTGTGTTCTTTGGTTGATGGTTCAGTCTCTGATAGCCAGCCCCAAGGGTCCAGGTAAGTTGACTCTGTTGGTTTTCCTGTGGAAGTCCTATTCCCTTCTGGGCCCCAAATCCTTCTTCCTAGTCTTCCATAGCTTCCATAGTCCCCAAGCTCCATCCATTGTTTTGCTGTGGGTATCTATATCTGTCTGAGGCAGCTGGTGGGTGGAGCCTATCAGAGGACAGCATCATCCTGTCTGCAAGCATTAGCTCGAGGAATTTTTTTTCTTGATTACTTCTTTGAAATATTCATCATTCAATTGGGAGTTATTTAATCTCCATGAGTGTATTTATTTACTAAAAATGTATTTGCTGTCAATTTAAGTTTCATTTTATTGTGATCAAATAGTATTTCAATCTTTTTGGATTTGTAAATAGTTATTCTGTGTCACAGGATGTGGTCAATTTTTAGAGAAGCTTCTGTCATCTGTTGAGTCTAATGTATGTTGTTTGTTTTTTAGGTTGAATATTCTGTAGATAGCTATCATGTCCATCATATATATGATGTTATTTAATTACAATATTTTTCTGGGTTTTGTCTATATGATCTCTCCATTGCAGAGTGTGGTATTGAAATTGCTTACAATTAATGAATTGATTGTAAATTTAATCTGTGTTTTTAAATCAAATAGTGTATTTGTGTGTGTGTGTGTGTGTGTGTGTAAATTGTGTACACCAAAATTTTATGCATACATGTTTAAGTCAGTAAAGTATTCTTGGTTAACTATTACCTTGATTAGAATAAATTATACTTCTCCATCTCATGCCCAGTCCCGGCAGAATTTTAGAGGTTTTTTTTTTTTTTGTGGTACAGGTAGGTGTATCCAGATGAGGCTGCGCCATTGAATGTGGAACCTAGACTAGTCTGTGTGTTGGGAAGGGTACAGCAGGGGGAGGATTAGGCAGGCTAAGAGACAAAACCTTGGAGAAAATTGTTTGATTTTGTTGGTTTTGGACTGCTTTATTTCTTTGTTCCTACTTTACAGAAAAGTCAACTTTAAAATGACCACACAGCTTGTTGTTTTTTGTTTTTGCTGTTTTCAATCATTCTCAGTGGATAAAATTAAATCAGTGCTTCTCAGCTCATTCAAGTGGCCATTCTATTTTATAGAATAAAGTATGGTATAGTGATACAATCAAAGGCAAGATGATATAATAGCTATAAATTGTTATAATTCTTATACTCTTACAATACTTGGGATCTTATTTGTTACTATTGAATTAATGGATTTAGTTACTGAAGAGTTAATAGGAAATTTTTGAAGTATTTTATCATGCTCCATGCTATAAGAAATTTTGAATATATACATTCAGACTCCAAGGTAAAGTTTTTCTGTTTCCAAGTGTACTGGCTGGTTTTGGGAGTCAACTTGACACAGGTGGGAGTTATCACAGAGAAGGGCGCTTCAGTTGGGCAAATGCCTCCATGAGATCCACCTGTAGGGCATTTTCTCAATTAGTGATCAAGGGGGAAGGGTCCCTGGCGGGTGGTGCCATCCCTGGGCTGGAAGTCTTGGGTTCTATGAGAGGGCAAGCTGAAAAAGCCAGGAGAAGCAAGCCAGTAAGAAACATCCCTCCATGGCCTCTGCATCAGCTCTTGCTTCCTGACCTGCTTGAGTTCCAGTCTTGACTTCCTTTGGTGATAAACAGCAATGTGGAAGTAAACTGAATAAACCCTTTCCTCCCCAACTTGCTTCTTGGTCATAATGTTTGTGCAGGAATAGAAACCCTGACTAAGACACCAAGATTGTACAAGGACTTAGTATACAGTGTTTAAAATTCAAAATGAAAAGAGAATGCATTGTGATCCTCAGAACACTCCAAAAACTTGTTAATATTTTTCAAAAGAAGATGAACTGTGGTTTCCA
Source organism: Mastomys coucha (assembly GCF_008632895.1). Taxonomy (NCBI): domain Eukaryota; kingdom Metazoa; phylum Chordata; class Mammalia; order Rodentia; family Muridae; genus Mastomys; species Mastomys coucha. Next base: position 42,325,597 of record NW_022196897.1, read on the forward strand.
AATCCCTTGAGGAAACTTGTTAAAAAGAGCAAGAGTGGGGTGTGTTTGTTCTATTTTTATTGCTCCCTGGAAATTCTTTCTGGTTTTATAATAAAGAAATGCCAGGAGGGATGACAATACTAATTAATATTTCATCTTTATTTTTTCAGAAGCTGTAGAAGTATATATTGCAGAAAAGATCTGAAATATATTATAGTGTAAGAGAGGAATAAATACATAAACAGATATTCTATCCAATATACATAGCTCACAGGTAGGTATAAAGCAATTGTTGTACTAACATATTATTTGAAATACTTCATGAAAGGTGAAGGCATTGAGTTAAATTACTCTATTTATGTTGATACTCTATAAGTTTTATTAAGGCATAAACAATCAACTGTTCATCCTAGATATTGCACCAAGAAAATTCCAAAGAATTGATTCTACTCAAGTTCAATTTAGTGATCCAGTGATTTATCAGGGTTACATCCCAGAGAATGGTGAACAGAGGCATTGACCATTCAAATGTAGCTACATCACCAAAAAGTTAACAGCAGCATCTGAGACATGACATCGTCAGGAGCTGAATCCATGAAGTACATTGCAAAACTTGCAGGCACTTGGTCAAGTTGAATAGCATCTTCCCAGAAATTGGTATGTAACCTAGTGGATGAGCTCTGTGAACCTTGTCACTTTAAGATACTTTTTGAAACTTGTGCAATATTGACATTGTGAATTTGAACAATCCATTTCCCACCCCTGTGCAGGGTGAAGCATTAGAATTTTGGAAAAATCATATGATCACTGTTTGTGGAAATTTTTTGTGTACTTCAGTTGATAAAACAAAGGAATGAGTATATTCTGAGCATAATTTCTAATTAGCGAGGAAGACCTACTTTTTAAAATTTAGCTACTAACGTATGTACAGGAAGGAAGGAATTCAGATAACAGACTCAAGGATAAGAACTCCATTCAAACATATTAAATGTTCTACCTTAAGAAGTTATTTACCATCTTTAAGATACTATATTTTTTCATAATTTTTGAATTATTGAATATAATTATATCATTCTATCCTTCCCTTTACTGACCCACTCCTTGCTTTCTCCCAAATTCTTTACTTGTTTATACACACACACACACACACACACACACACACACACACAAACAGATACAAACGTGTGTTTGTCAGTATGCATATATGTATTTATACATAAATACTGTTGTATCATAATATATCTTGAAAATAAAAATAGTATCTACCAAAGACAATGATTTTGAAGGCTAAATGGAATTATGTGTATATATTTGTTTTTTTAAAAATGTTTTATATATTTAGTTTTAATAAAAATAGGTCTAGAACACAAGTACTCAATGATGATGATTAAATTCATCCTTAACTCAAATTATTCATATTACAATAAACTGTATCTTTCATAATTTCTAACAAATAAATAGTGGTTTTATTTTTCCATATGGCTTAAGAATAAGATTTCATGATATCAAAGATAACTTGCCATTTACCTTTGAAAATATGAAAAACAATGAAATAGAATGGAGATTCTGGTTGAAAGATAACACATCTACAAGCAACTGGTTCATTCAACATAATAATAGATAATGGAATTATGTCAACTTCTTTGGGATAGCTCAAAATATAGATATCTATAGAAAGAAGAATGAACTTAGGCTCTTATTTATCAACAGTTTAAAAATTCAATTCACAATGCTCAAAGAAAACTCTGCAGTAAGGAGTTTTTGGAACACTTTCCAAACTACATTATTGTGGATGGGCCTAGTGCTGTTTGTATTTTGATGCTAATTCCGCTCCCCTAGGAGGGGTTCCAGACAAGGAGTGAGTCATGTACCCAGGTGGCTTCTTTTGAACCAATCCCCTAATGAGTAAAGTTGCCAATCACTGCGCCAGTAGGCAGGAGTTTTGGGTTGAATGAAGGAAGAGAAGAAGGACAGAGTTAGAACCTTTTGGAATGGGGATAGTATACGGGCAAAAATGTAGCTGCTAGAGTTTCCCGGTATCATGGTGAATCCTTCAGGATTTGCCATCAGAGGAATCACGGGACTTACAAGATGAGGTTTTAGTTCTTGTGCCCAGAGATTGAGTTACCATTGTTTCCGAGCTAAGTTTGTGTGGTGTTTTTCTTCTGACAGCAATTCAACCGGGTTTCAGAGAGAAGGTAAGGTGGCAAAGCATGCGTTGACCTCATGTGCACCACAAAGGCCTTGGAGGCTTTGGAGCATGGGCTGGCGTGGTATGACCTACCTGTGGGAACCTAGCAAGCTAGGTGGAAAGATTTTGGAGCTCTGAGTCAGAGAGCCTCCATGAGGTAAGAACTGGCCAGCAAGACTGCTGAGGCTGGGTGTCACACAGGAACATGCCATTCCTTTTTAATATTTCCTGCAACACCACATGAGCAAAATCAAAAGCATTCAGATGGGATTGCATTGAACAATGAAGAAAGTGAAAAGACAATGCAGAGAAGGAGCAGAAGCTGAGGGAAACTACACATTTGACAAGGAGTTAATGATTAGAACACGCAAAATATTGAAGGAGTCAACACATAACAACAAGTAATCTGATGTTTTTTAAATGCCCAATAAGCCAATATAGACATTTTTATTAGATATATAGATGCCCCATAGCAACATTTGAAAAATGACCAAAATAACTAATCATAGAAAAATGTAAACTAAAGCCTCATAACTAATGTTATGTGCTAGAAATCTTGAAAAAGTGGAGCCCTTGTGCATATGACCTGGAATGTAAATCTGTACATTCTATATAGAAAATGGAAAAGAGCTTTCTCAAAAAATTAACAGTAAAAGTACTATATGATCCAGCGTTCCTACCACTCACATATCCAAAAGAAACAAAATCAGTGTGTTATGGACACATTTTCATATCTGTAATTTTGTTGCACTATTTATACTTATCCAAGTTTGTATCTCCATCATTGTGATAAAATATTGACACAGAGCAATGTGAGTAAAGAAACTATATTTTGGATTACAAGTTAAAGTCAATCCATCATCCATCTCTGGAAGCCAGTGAAGTGAACAAAGCAGAAGACCATGGAGGAAGCTTGCTTACTTACTAGCATCCCCTTCATGGCTTCTTCAGCTTGCATTCTTATGCAGCCTAGGTTAGCCTGCCTAAGGATGATAGGGGGCTATGTATGGGTTTATGTCAAGGTGCCAGCTAATGTCAATTAAACTATGAAAGAATGAAGAATATCCAGTAAATATACAATGTAGTAGTATTTTGCCTTTGATTAAATGGAATCCTGTCATTTGTGGATCATCCTAAAAAGGCTTATCTCCAACTCTGAGACAAAAACAAAATTAAAAATAAAAAATAGAAAAGATTGAAATATGTAGACAGGATCCTTCTAGTCTCCATACGTACTCAGGAGCTACAGTTGTTCTATAGCCTTCCAGACACAAATCGAGCCAGGAGAGAGCTGATCTCTCCCAGGAGTGCTCTCACTTCTAAGCTCAAAGGTGAGATCACCAGTTTCTCACCAATAACTGTCCAAAGCGGGAGCAACCAGGAGTGCCCAGGGCTCAGGAACAGTGGAGGAACTGGGGACAGGATCCTTCCAGTCTCCATCTGCACCCTGGAGCTAAGTCTGTTCCACAGCCTTCCAAACCCAAACCCTGCCAGGAGACAGCTGGTCTCTCCAGGAGTGCTTACACACCTAAGATCACAGCCTTTCAGGCCCACAGAGGGATAATCTCCAGTCAGAGACAGCAAGACCAGCTAACACCAGAGATAACCAGATGGCAAGAGGCAAGAGGCAAGAACATTACCAACAGAAACCAAGCCTACTTGGCATCAATAGAACCCAGTTCTTCTACCACAGCAAGTCCTGGATACCCGAACAGGCTGGAAAAATAAGATTTGGATTTAAAATCACATTTCATGATGATGATAGTGGACTTTAAGAAGGACATAAATAATTCTCTTAACTAAATATAGGAGAACACAGCTAAACAGGTAGAAGCCTTTAAAGAGGAAACACAAAAGTTCCTTGAAGAATTACAGGAAAACAAAACCAAACAGGTAAAGGAATTGAACAAAACTATTCAGGATCTAAAAATGGAAAAAGAAACAATAAAGAAATCACAAAGGGAGACAACTCTGGAGATAGGAAACCTAGGAAAGAGGTCAGGAGTCATAGATGCAAACATCAACAACAGAATACAAGAGGTAAAAGAGAGAATCATAGGTGGAGAAGATACCATAGAAAACATTGACAAAACTGTCAAAGAAAATGCAAAATGCAAAAAACTCCTAACCCAAAACATCCAGGAAATTCAGGACATAACGAGAAGACCAAACCTAATGATAATAGGTATAGAAAAGGGCAAAGTTTCCAAACTTAAAGGGCCAGTAAATATCTTCAACAAAATTATAGAAGAAAACTTCCCTATATAGTTACCAAACCCAGACACTATTGTGGATGCCAAGAAGTGCTTGCTGACAGGAGCCTGATATAGCTGTATCCTTTGAGGCTCTACCAGACCCTGACATACAGAGGTAGATGCTCACAGTCAAAGATTGGACTGAGCACAAGATCCCTAATGGAGGAGTTAGAGAAAGGACTGAAGGAGCTGAAGGAGTTTGCAGCCCCATAGGGGGAGCAACAATATGAACCACCAAGACCTCCCTGCCATAGTTCCCAGGGATTAAACCACCAACCTAAGAGTACACATGGAGGGACCCATGGCTCCAGCTGCATATGTAGCAAAGGATGGCCTTATGGCACATCAATGGGAGGAGAGTCCTTCAGTCCTGTGAAGGACCAATGCCCCAGTGTAGGGTAATGCCTGGATGGGGAAGAGGGAGTGGGTAGGTGGGGAACACTTTTATAGAAGCAGGAGAAGGGGGAATGGGCTAGAGAATTTACAGACTGGAAACCAGGAAAAAGGGATAACATTTGAAATGTAAATAAATGAAATATCTAATAAAAAATGGAATAATAAATACAAATTCCTTCATTGCAGGTGGCATTTTTCTTAGACAGAGATAAGTGTCTGCTTCAGTGTTAAAGAGTAATTTAGTTATAGGTGGCAAGTAAATGATTTACATGTGATAAACCCCTGACACAAAGTCTCTACATTCATAAGGCTTTTTGATGTCTCCTTGTCCTTTTTTTCTACTTAACAGTAATGCACTAATATTAATATGTTCAATATTAAGGCTGAAAATGCTTCCAGTTTCTCTGCATACTTAAAGAGTAATATTTATTTCCACATGTAATGCAATCACAAATAATAAATAACAGCACTTCCTGAATCTAGGGAACTGTAGGAAGGTAAGCTAGATCAGAGATTTGTGCAATGACAGCCTAGCCTGGAGTTTTAACACACTCAGCTCCCAGGAGAAAACATATGTTTAATATATACATTTTGACTGTGAAAACTACTCTCCAAGATAGTGTCTGCTATTTTGACAGTTTATCTTTTTCCATTTTTATAAGTAGTATCTTTGTGTAGTAAGTAATTATATAAATCATGTAGCTGAAGACCAAGTGTCTCTTTTTTGTCATGAGTTTCTTGCATTCAGGTTGCAGAAATCTATTGTTTATTAGTCACTTTGGTTAAAAGACATTATTTTTTTAACATGCTAGTTATCTTAGCAGCAGAGCTCTCTCCTGCTTTCATGCATAGGGATTTTGTGATTGCTGCTGATCAAGATCAAGTTTAACTATGATTGTCCTGCTCCTCATTTGACAAGAATGGGGCTATTCCTTTCAAAGTATGGTTCTTCATTAGTAATTCACATTTTCTACAGTTATTCTAACAATGTTCAAACATCTACTAACCTTTATTTTCACGTACATGTGGAGAAAGTTTCATAAGTATTTCTACCATGACCTAAGTCCTGAGCATCAAGTAGATACCCCAAAAAATATTTGATTCATAATATTTGCTTCTCCATTCACCAGGGATAATTCAGTGACTCTGTTCTCCTGAGAAAAAGGTTTGCATGACAAAGCACTGATTGTTTCTTATTTCCCTATCCATACTCAGATCAATAGTTTTCCAATATTCCATCAAAAATAAAACTTCTTATTTTAATTGAAGGGCCTAATTCTTTACTTGAAGAGATCCTTAGCAGAGGATACACTGAAACACCTAAATGCTGACTGACAATTACCTCTGAATACTTAGTCAAACCAGGAAGCTCAGTGGATAACTGAAGTTGTCTTGTTCATAGTGTTCTTTTGGTGATAATCTGTGTAGAGCTCCATGGCAAACAGTTCAATGACAGTACAGGCCAAAAAATTGGAGTTCATAAGAAAACAAGAGACCCAAATAATCTGCCAAGAAATCAAATGTCTATGAAAAAGTAAAGTTGTTATCATTTTTTAATTTTCTTGTTTGAGAATTTCAATTTTAATTTTGTCTTAGAATGTTGACTTTATAATCTCTCACTCAGAACTTGTCACAAACTAGAATTCTTAGGTTGTTCCAATGCATCCCCAGATGCTGCCTTGTGTCAACCACATGCAAGTATCACTATCATTGTAGCTTCAAACCGTCAGCTTCTTACAGAGATGCTTTACTATTGTAATGAGCAATAAGGAATGAAGTAGCCATGCCTTCTTCTCTCCCTTTCTCTTCCTCTCTGTCTCTCTCTCAATATGTGTATACAGCAAATGGAATGGAATGGCTTTGATTTCCATAAAGGGATGGGTATAAAGTTCACTCTTTTATCTTTTAGTACAATGCAGTGTATGTCTCTGTGTGTGTATGTTTACATTTGTGTGTGATTATAGGGAATAATGCATGCCAATGTACACATATGGTAATAAGAGGACAGTTTCAGCTGTCAGTCCTTGCTTTCTGTCTTGCTTTAATTAGTGTCTCTAGTCATTTGCTGCTGGATGCGCATAGTTAGTTGGCCTCTTACCTCCTCAGAAGTATCCAGTCTCCATCTTCCATTTCAACACAAGAACACTGGGGTTGTATCATACACATGTGCTACTGTACTCAGCCCAACTTGGGTTCTGGGAATCAAAATTAAAGACCTTATACTTATATTGTAAGCACACCCACAGAACTATTTTCCAACTTCCAGACTCTAACTTTCTGATACTTAGTCATATCTAGGGCAAAAAGTATCATAGGCTGAGTCTTAGTTATCTGTATGCACTCAGAAGTAATATATGAGATATTTCTATTTGAAATGTTTACTAGGCAGGTAAATTTCAGGTTGATGAATATGAGGCTAGAGAGATAGACCAGAACTTGACAGCACTGGCTACTCTTCCAGAGGACCTAGATTTGGATACCAGCACCCACATGGCAGAAAATAGATTGACAAATGCGTAGGAAAGTGTGTTTTAGAGAAACTGCACTGCCCACTGAACTAGGTTCTTATCATTTTCCTTGGTTATACAGCATTTAAGTCAAAAGAAGTCATTATATAAAGGATCACAAAACTTTATTTTGAAATCTAGACTTAATCTTTTAAAGAAAATGTAAGGACCATACAGTACAAACAAAGAGAAGTCCACTTTAAGCAATAGATAAAGAAGCAAATATTTGGGGGCTGGCAAGATGGCTCAGCGGGTAAGAGCACTGACTGCTTTACCAAAGGTCCTGAGTTCAAATCCCAGTAACCACATGGTGGCTAGCTTACAACCACCCATAATGAGATCTGATGCCCTCTTCTGGTGTGTCTGAAGACAGCTACAGTGTACTTATGTATAACAATAAATAAATAAATCTTTAAAAAAAGAAGCAAATATTTGGTTATCTCTGTCATTTACTTACTAATATCTTCTGAGATTATATTTTTTAGTTTCAACTTTTCTCATATGCCAGTAGAAAAATATATTGTTAAATATTAGACATCTTTTATACTGCCTGTACTTTATTAGGGTTAATTGGTAACTTATTTCAAGCTATACCTTAGAATTCCCAGATAAATGTTAAGTTTCTTATTTGTCATAGCTTTAGGAGAGTCAACCCTGAATTTCCATCAGAAAGGAAACATTACCTTTCACTATTAGGTTTCTTATGAAGATAATGGTTTGAATAGAGCCATGTTGACTGCTCTATCTATCACATTGTACATCTAACTAAAATAGTTTCCCATGAACTAAGAAAGCATTTATATGAAAACTGCTTTCATGTAACCCTGGTATGTACCTACCATGTTGTCTATATTGTTGTCATATTACACAAATGAGGGGTGGGTTTGAAGACAGAACATCAGTTTAGGAATTGTCTTCATCACATAGATCTATTAGCATATTGGTCATTTTTTTTTTTTATTAACTATCAGTGTGAGATGGTCCAGCCTACTGTGGCCAGAGTCACCACTGAATAGTTTGTATTGAGCTGTTAAGAAAGCAAGCTATGTTAGTACTGTTCTTCCATGGTCTGGGCTTCAGTTCCTGTTCCAGGCTACTTCATTGGATTCCCTCAATGATAATCTGGTGGTCTAGGCCTAGAAGTTTAAGCTGTTGCTCCTCATACCTTTCCCCCACAACAAGATATGTGTACTACTTTTGCAACAGAAACCAAATTAGAATACCATTAGAATCTGTAGAGACCACCTCCCTGCCTATCTACTGGAGGTGGCCCCAGATCAAAGGATGGGACCACCCACTCATCTCAAAGTTTTTAACCCAGAAATGTTCCTGTCCAAAGAAAGATAGGGACAAAAATAATGGAGCAGAGACTGAAGGAAGGGCCATTTGAGGACTACCCCACCTGGGGATCCATTCTGTCTGCAGACACTAAATCCCAACACTGTTGCTGATGCCAAGTGGCACTTGCTGACAGGAACCTGGTATAACTGTTCCTTGCCAGGCTCTGCCAGTAACTGACCAATGTAGATGTGGATGCTTGGTGTCAACCATCAGACTGAACTTGGAGACCCCAGGGGGAAGCTGGTAGAAGGACTGGAGGAGTGGAGGCAGGTTGCAACCTCATAGGAAGAAGAATATGGGCTGACTGGACTCCCCAGTGCTCCCAGGAACTAGACCACCAACCAAGGAGTGTACAGGGATCTATGGCTCCATTTACATATGTAGTAGAGGATTGCCTTGTTTGACATCAATGGGATGGGAGGCCCTTGGTCCTGTGGAGGTTTGATGTGACAGTGTAGGGAGATGTTGGAGTGGCATGATAGGAGAAAGCAGGAGGTTGTGGAGCAGCATCATAGAGTCAAAGAGGGGGGAAGGTGGATGTGGGATGGGGTATTTGTGGAGTCGTAACTGGGAAGTGAGTTATCACTTGAGATGTAACAAGTGAAATAATTTTAAGAAAGAAAGAAAGAAAGAAGAAAGAGAAAAGAAAGGAAGGAAGAAAAAAAGGAAGGAAGAACTACACAGTCAACTAACCTGGGCCCATGGGGACTCACAGAGACTGAACCACCAATCAAGGAACATGCATGAGCTGAACCTAGGCCACCCACACATTTATAGCAAATCCCCAGCTTGGTTTTCATGTGGGCCCTCTAACAAGTAGAGTGGGGGCTGTCTTGGTCTCTGTTCTGTGCCATTGGATCTCCTTTCTCTCACCAGAAGACCTGGTTGGGCCTCAATGGAAGAGGATGCTCTTATCCTTATTGTGATTGGATGACACAAGGGAGAGCTTTATACAATGGGATCTTCTTCTTCTCTGCGATGAAGCAGGTTTTCTAAAGTGAGTGTTTTAAAGAGAGGGAGGCCAACACCTACAGGCAGGGGGGTGACTGGGGGGAGTATAGTTGAGATAAAAAGTGAATAAATAAATAATTTATTTTAAAAGGCCAGCATAATAGATTTATTCATCAATGAAAGTGTGTAGATGATGCTGTGGTTTGGATATGATTTCAGGTTGCCCAAAGGAAGATCCCCTGGGAACTTAATCACTCTTGAAAATTAGCAAAATGCTGAAAACAGTTTGATGAATTGGGGGCAGGTCTGGAGATTCTTTGGCAGTTCTTGTGAAAGGATTATTATAAAATTCTGAGAGAGCCTGTACTTCCTGTCTAGATACAAGATAATCAATTCCTTTACATGATCAGTACTATCTGTTGTTACTCTTGCCAAAAGCCCAAACAATGGGACTACTTAACTGTACATATTAAGCTTCCCAAATTGTGAACTAACTAAACATTTTTCTTCATATGTATTGTATCTTTATTGTTATTACAATAATGAAAATCTGGCTAGTAGCTATGCTGCGAATTGTTCATAGTTGAAAAGTTTGTAGTAGATCAAATTGAATACTATAAATCAAAACATCCAAACACAGAAAAGAAAAAAAAATTCTGGATTGGTCATATAGTATATGGCTGGCAAAGTGGCATACCTGTTTTTCCCAAAAATTTAGATTTTGTATCACATGTTTTTATTTTAGATAGATGGATCTCAGATCTGGCCAAAAGACATTTACTAGACTGTAAAGGTGGTAATAAGCTGAGCAAAGCTCACATGTGTTTCTAAGGGATTAATAAACAAGTATACAAGCAGGTTTTCTAAAGTGAGTGTTCTAAAGAGAGGGAGGCCAGCACCTACTGTCAGGAAGATGCTCCTCAATGTCTAATAGAGCTCTAAGAGTATTAAGATTGTCTTTATCAATTAAACCCAAGGAGTGCTAAAGAAAATGCAACCAAAACATGAAAACTTTGGGCCTAATGAATCTGAAAATTATAATTTAGTGATCCAAAATCAACTAATCTGAAAGCATCTCAATTGAAATGTATTATATATTGCAATATTTAGTTAGCTTTAATTGTCACCTTGACAGGATGTAGAATCACCTGGGAGGAGAGTCTCAATGACTGACAGATCTGGCTTGTAGCTATGCTACAAATTCTTTGTAGTTGGCTTGTGGCCATATCTGTGGAGGCTTGTCTTAATCATTTTAACTGGTGTGGGAAGACCCAACATACTGAGCTACACCACTCCCAACATCGTGGTATTTGGACTTCATAAGAACTTAGAAATCAAGATGAACACAAACAAACAAGGGATCATTAATACATTAGTTTCTCTGACTGTGACTATGACTTCACTTTGTGCTTAAGATGCTGCCATTTTAACTTCTCTTCATTGACAGAAAATAACCTGGAAGTGTAAGCTAAAACAAATTCTTTCTTTCTTTAGTTGTGTGCTGTCAGGGTATTTTTCTCACCAAAAGAAATGAAGGAAGGGCACGTGTGTCAAGATGTGTCTATCTAAAATATCAAATTCCAACCTTCTTTGACTGACTTATAAGTACCTCCTTAGACTCCATCATCTTGTGGTTGAGGTCCTCCCAGACTAAAGGGAAGGTGACATGGTATATGTGACATCACTGTGACATTGTCCAGCTCCACCACTGTGTGGTGGGGAAGTAAAGAGGGTGGGAGGGAAAGTAGCCCACGTCCCGGTACTCTGGCTGGGTGGAAGCAGGAGGCTGCCAGTGCTTTCCGCACTGCCTAGCTGGGCGTCTGGCTGTTGTGAGCCACTATCCCAGTCTGTGGTGTTTGAAGAGGGGACAGATCGGGTGGCCCCTGGGCCCCTGGGCCTCACAGAGGCCAAGGACAGCAAGTTCTGGCTCCTGGGCATCACAGGAAGTCACTGGACACCACGGAAGAGTTGAGGACAAATTGGGGGCCCCTGGGGCAGCTCAATCAGCTATGGGGCTGAAGGGAGAAAGGGGGCAGGCAGGGGAAGGGTGCCTGGTGATTCCAGTGCAATCATGGGCGTGAGTCCTTGGTCCAGTCTCTTGACTGGAGCTGGAATCCATTGCCCAAGCACTGCAAATTTAGATGAAAGGAGGCAGTCCATGGTCTTAAGGTGGTTTATTATAGGAAAGAGGGGGGGAAGGGGAGGGGAAGGACAGAGAGAGGGAGGAAGGGGAGGGGGAGAGGGAGAGAGAGGGAAAGGGAGAGAGAAAGAGAGAGAAAGAGAGAAAGTAAAAAATAGAGGCCAACTGTGGTCACATGGAGAGAGGGGGAAGAGGAGAGGGAGCAAGAGGTGACAGTAAAGACAAGAGTAGGATATTGAGAGAAAGAGAGAAGAGGGGTCAAGCAGCTCCTTTTAGAGTGGGTTGTGCTACTTTTCTGTTCCTAGGGACAGAGCATACCTACCTGGCTGTGGTCAGATGACTGGGGGTGGAATCCGGCCCGAATCCTGGGAGCTTGGGGCATTGTCTAGCCACAGGAAAATGGAGTGAGGGTTCATGGTGTCTTATGTCTGGGAAACGTAGATTACTATTCCTTCCCTTGTAGAACTCTCTACTGGGTCTTGAGAGTAAACCTCACTCAAGCAAGAACACAGACTGCCTTTCATGGTCCAACATGCCATAGAGTACCCAATCGAAAAATTTCCTACTATATGTGGAGACTAAAACGCAAAAAGGAACTAAAGGAAAGGCTATATGGCTATGCAATGCTGTGTTAAGGGTTCAAGGTTTAAATGTGAATCCACTGAGCCAGTCCTGGCACTCATTAAATGAGGCTTGCTGGCTGAAAGTTTCAGTGTTCCATTTCTTTGTTGTAGCAATCAATGACAGTCTTGTTAGCTTCTCATTTTAGTTTGTGGTGATACTTTTGTGTTATAGATTTTCAGCTTTTGTTTTTGCATTGATATACTCAGGGATAACAGTCCCTCCACATATTTAGGTAAATTTTTTCCTCTGCCAATTGATTCCTCTAAAAGAAGCATGAAACAACACTGACTAAAAAATGTAAGATAAACATTCTAGAAGGCTATTGAGCAGTATTTTTTTTCTCAGAGAGAAATATTAACTGTGTTTTTGTGATTTGACTTTACTTGGCCTAGGGAGTGGGGCGATAAGAAGGTGTGGCCTTGTGGGAGGAAGTGTGTCATTGTGGGCATGGGCTTTAAAACTCTCATTAGAGCTCCCTGGAAGCCAGTCTTCTCCTGTTTGTCTTCAGAACAAGATACAGAACTTAGCTCCTCCTATACCATGCCTGCCTGGATGCTGCCATGCTATTACCTTGATAATACTGGACTGAATCTCTTAATCTGTAGCCAACCCCAGTTAAATATTGTCCTTATAAGAGTCACATTGGTCATGGAGATTTTCACAGGAGTAAAACCCTAACTAAGACAGTCTTCTCCCTTGAACTTAGTATAGCATCTAGTACCCAAGGCTGAGGCAGCCATCTTGACCTAAGGAAGCAACAAGATAAATGGTGATAGACTAAGCCCTTTAGGTGGTAGAGTAGAGAATTGAAAAGTGAGAAACCAATATTTAAGACAGTTTTGCTGCCAAGTTTATCAGAAGAGTGAAGACAGAGAATCAGCCTACGTTTAGTGATGGGTAAAAGGATGAAGAAAAGCTAATGTTTATATTTGAATGCTAGCAAGACATAAAAATTCAGTCATGTTATTTGTGACAAGATAGATAGAAGTCAAGGTCATTACATAAAATTCAACCATAGAAATAAACAATATTTTCACATGTAGAAACAAAATTTGAACAAAAATGAACAAAGCTCTAATAAAATAGTGGTTAATAGAGCATGAGAAGGGTGATAAGGAAAGAACTAGAGAAAGTGATTGATAAGTATAGGGATTCAGTTGGACAGTTGGAGAGGAAGGACAACAAGAATGGCTTTTTATAGTCTATAACCATAAAAATAACAGTGGAATATTTCAAAATGCATAGTAGATAGGATATTGATATTCCCAAGACAAAAAGTGGCAAGTATTTGAGGTATTATATATGTAAATACCCTGATGTGGTCATCGATCATCACATTGCTAAACAACATACACATAGAACATATATATAAAAGGACTTATACAGTATGATATTTAAGGATATGTAACACATATTTTTTATCATTATTTATTGTATTAATAGTATTTGTTAATTGTTGGGTATTATTTAAAATATATGTTTATTAATTAATAAAATTAATTATGTAATTACAGTAATGTGATAATTTTTAATGTAGTGTAATTAATTATGTATTTGATGTGATTACATTAATGTGATTAATATAATTAGTATATATTCATATATATATCTATTATATATATTATATATATATATTTAATATATATAATATATATTAAAATAGATAATTAATATATTTAATTATAATTATATTGATTAATATATTAATTATGAATATTATATATAATCATATATATGTACATATATTCAGAAGTTTCACCTATACTTCATAATATTTAAAAAAGCACGGTACTTTAGTAACATCATGGGCTCTCAGAATAGTCTATTTATAGCCTTCTCTGACGTGGGGCAAATTTTCTTTTCTCAAGTAATCCATCTTAGGTAATTATCATTGTCCTTGCAAAAGAAAATATTTTACTTGATGGCATTTTCTAACATATTGAATTAAGGTAAATTCAGCAAGAAATTGCAAATAACATATAAGAGTTACTCTGTGTGATACCATATAGTCAAAACATATTTCTCTTTCCAAAACGTACAAACTCATGGAGATTCCATTATCTTGAAATCTGGCATGTGTGTCTCTCTTCCATATTGGACTGTGAGTTCCTGGAAGTTTGGTGTTATGTACTATTTATCTTAAGTTCCCTCCACCTTGGCTCTCATTCTTTACAAGTGTCATTTGTCAGTGAGTGCTAACTAAGTGAAGTGATGTTAGAGGTCATTAGTTGAGTGATTTGTGGAAAGTTCTTCATAGAGAGAAGGATGTTGAGTGGATGAAGCATGTTTCTAAAATGAAGAAAAAAAAAACCCTGAAATTAAATTGAAGTATGTTCTTAAATTAATTTTTGTACCATTTCCACAATATCATGAACAGTGGAATTATTAGGAACGTGTTACTAGTTTATCAGGAATTTGGTTAGATTAAATATATAATAGCTTTAAATTCTAATTCCTTCAGTGTAAATGTGTGGCATATATGAATAATTGACTAGAAGGATATTACTTAATTTATTTATGGGGACTAGCTTTGCAAAGCTGTTCTGTGTCCTAAGTTATCAGTGACATTACTGGCTGTGCCTCAATCTCTTTCACCTCACATCAGTTTGTCTCATTTGTCTCACAAGGACAATCCTGAGCATGCATAGGAGAGTTAAAAATAATTCTCTCTGCTTGAGATTCAGGATAAGCAGGAATGTCATCAGTCTTCTATACAACAGCCTTTCAGAATTGTCAACTTCCACTCAAGGGATTTAACATATCTGCAAGGCTTTTCCGATCACATATTTTCTCCACAGCTAAAGATATTTCAGGCGTGTGCAAGAAAGAAGGAAATCCACCCAGGGTGCGAACTCAAGTGTTGTCATATGCTAAAGTCATGTGAATTCTCATTTAGCATTGCAGTTTATTTGCACTTAGAGCTGTCAGGTATTTATCGCAAAGAGCTTGAGAGCCCTAGAGGCTTGTAACTTGAGGGAGGATGTGGCTGATACCATTCACTGCATGTTATTGGCTGTTCAACTTAAAGATTTCCAAATACGAATACTTGATTGCATTGAATACAATTCAGTTAGAGGTTAGCATAAAGGAAGGTGTTTACTTAATCAAAATCTGAAACTACGGTAAACATTATGTCAGGTTGACAGTGTCCAAATGAGATAATAAGCCATTTTAGATCTGACTGTAAAGACATTTATATCCATCATTACAGAACTAATGGTTATTCATAAACCATATTCATAGTTTTTTTTTTCTCTCAGAGAATGTTATTCTCATCCAAAGTGCTTATTAAGGTGACTCATTGCAGTCAGCATTCATAAGATTAGCAATTTCATCACCTTGGTCCACAAGGGGTCCCAGTGACTCATTCCACACATGAGTCTTTAGAGTAAGAGCTTAAGTGAGTTCTTTTCCCTCTTTTTGGAGAAGGCAATAAGAATTTTGGTATCTCAGATAACTTAGGTTTATCTTTTGATGTCTTTCAACCACATACATCTGAAAACAATAAGGAAACTGTATATATACAATGTAAAGTAATTTAATATTATGTTATATTAAGATTCAATACATGTGTTTTATAAGTTCAAATATTTATATTATTAAGGTATTAATTCTTCCAAATCTATAGTATCTCAGAAGGATTTCTTGTAGAAAATGACAACTAGTGAATTAAATTCACAAGCAGATCCCAAATACACAGCCAAGATGTATTTTAAAAGGATATTCATATATTTGAATTATGATTCTACATGATTTCAAAATATATTTAATAATGAGGAAATCGTTGTGGTATTGGTGTTGCCATCAACAAACATAAATTAAACAAAAGAAAATGAAAAGCCCATTATACATATGTTACAGTGAGTGATACAGAAAAAGGTTTAAGGGCAATTCAGCAGAGAATGAACACTCAATAAGTAAATCACAGTAGCAATGAGAGTGCTACATGCAAAAACAAAACAAAGAATTTAAATCTATACTCTCCACATCTTTTTAGGAAACATATATAAGAAAAATTAAACATGAGAGCTGGAGAGATGGCTCAGAGGTTAAGAGCACTGACTGCTCTTTCAGAGGTCTTGAGTTCAAGTCCCAACAACCACATGGTGGCTCACAACCATCTGTAATGGGATCCAATACCCTCTTCCAGTGTGTGTCTGAAGACACCTGCAGTGTACTTGTACAAATAAAAATAAAAATAAATAAATAAAGTTAAACATTAAAAAACAAAAAACCTAAATGATAGAATGAAAAGAAAAAACCTTGTGATAGCCATTAGGAAAATATTTCTTAGATATTATACTGAGCATATATCCATAAAATCAATGGAGAAATAAAGACCTTCCGAAGTAAACACAAACTAAAGAGACTCATGTAGCTTAAGCCAGCACTGAAGAAAATATTTAAAGGAATCCTACACTGGAAAGGAAGGATCACTTCAAAGAGATCCAAGGAATTAATAAGTTACATGCTAGGAGTAAATGACCTAATGAAAACTAGGAGAGAATTGTTTGCAGTTTACAACATTGGCAAACAACAATATGAACAGGGCAGAAGGAAAAAATTAAATGAAGAACATTTAAGGTAGGTAATCAAGGAACCCTCAAATCTCAAATAAAAATAGCCCTTCATGTAAATAGCATTAATTCTTCAATTAGAGGACACAAACAAGTTAATCTTATTGAATAAGATTATGCATTGACTTGTTCTTTACGAGAAATATACCTCTGTGGGAAAGAAATGTATACTGAATAGTAAGACAGAATGCCAGTCAAGGTGAAGAGAAAACCAAGCAGGACTAGCTACACTCATATCCACCAAAGTAATTTTAGCCTACCACAAAGAAAAAGAGATTAATATCACTACATATTAATGAATGGAATGAGTTACCTCATTCATTTAGCTTTTAAGTTTTGTGTGTGACCTGAAATTCTGTGACCATTAATTAAATCAAGCTCTCAGTATATATTTCAAAACCTGGAACTCTGGCCCCTGCTAACTGCCAAGGTAAGAACTCCATAAATGCAGACGCCTTTAATTCTCCATATTGCTGTAATCATTTACCTAAAGCTGGCAACATATTTGTTGTAGTGATCAATATTGTACTTGCTTTGTTATTTGGCTGTGTAAACTCATGCAATCTCTTTCACTTTGTAGCATTTCATTCATCTTAAATTTAATTTACTTATATTTAGTTAAGAATATAGGTCATTTCTTTTAAATAAATATTTTTCTCATTTCTTTTAAAACAGAATTGTTCCATTATAGCCATAATAGGACAGATCAATAGCTTCAATTTTTAATTATAAATTTTTATATTAAAATATTTAATAT
This sequence comes from Mastomys coucha, assembly GCF_008632895.1. Lineage (NCBI taxonomy): Eukaryota > Metazoa > Chordata > Mammalia > Rodentia > Muridae > Mastomys > Mastomys coucha. The sequence continues at coordinate 42,343,315 of NW_022196897.1, forward strand.
TCTAAGAAATCTATTAAAATGACATAAATTATAAAGGTTTCTATAACAAGGCTTGCAAGGATATGTAGGAAACAGACCCCTATAGACTTCTGGTAAGAAGGAATTCAATCACATTGTAACTAATTGTCAGTCCCTTTAAATGGTTATATGTAAAATTCAGCCATTCTGCTTCTACTTCTTCAACAAAGAGGAATGAAAACACAGACATGCAAAGCTGTGTGCAGATTCATTGGAGTTTGCTTGTAAGAGTTCTGTTGGCCAGCAATAAGTCAGTGAAGATAAGAACAAAGAAAAAATGTTGTCTTAGTTTAGGTTGCTATTGCTCCTCATCAACAACCCCCCTCCCACCTCACTGTCCTGGCATTCCCTGACAGTGGGGCATCTAGCCTCCACAGGATCAAGGTATTCTCCTCCCATTAATGCCAGATAAGTCTTAGTTGGCTAAAGAAAATTCTTTTAAAATCTGTTTTTCCAAGCAAGTTGTTTACTCATTTGAGTAATAACTAACTAGACACACAAATATTTGATTAATCCTAAAGTAAGCAGTGGAGATGTCTCTCAAAACTCCAGGGGCATTGTTCAGGATGGATGTCCTTCCTCTAGATACTATTAAGGCTATTAACATGCTACTCACTCATTTTAGAGTAACTTTAATAAAGTTTGTGTTTGCTTCATTTGCCATTTTATGATATATTTGGGCAGAAGGAAGCAATTGATAACACATAGCATAGTCCTATTGATGGGCAGGACAGTCTCTGTTCTGCTGTGCTATCATAGCACAGATGGATTATCCATTCTCTATTTTTTTTCAGCCATCATCACAGTCTTCAGAAATACACAATTGGTCTAGTCCATGCTCCAGCACCACTGGATAAACATTCTGTCTCTAAAACTATTCTCATTTTAGTGCTTGTGATTATGCCTGCAGTCTCTACTTAGAATAATTTCCCATCTCTGATTTATCTTCCTAGAAACTAACTGCCTAAATTTAGGTCATTTAAATAATGATTTCTAGTAAACTATTTCTGTAGGAAGTATCAACTGAAGTCTCTGAAAGCAAACATTTCTATCTACTCTCAACCTAGATTGTCCTGGAGATGTGTTTACTTCATGATGACCATGACACATGCAATTCTCATAATACCATTTGGCTGTGGCTGACTTGTTTGTTAATTGATGGTTACTATTTATGGGTGTTCCTGGGAATTGGAAGTCTCAGTGCTTGAAACAATAAACCATTTAGTAGTGCAATTTCACAACTGTCAAGTTCAAAGTTCAGCAGAAACTGAGAGTACACTGTGATTGCTTATGCTCTCTGAGTATACTCTCTGAGGATCAAAATGACTTCCAAGACACTTGGAAAGTTGATATTACTCACTTGATACGAAATTATTACAGTAATAGACAGGCTTTAAGTCACTAGAAAGTCCCCACCTTTAATATGACTAATCACAAATTACACAGGACACTGGGTTTTAATATACTAATAACACTTTTTTTCTCTGTAGACACTAGTGTAGTGTTGAACAATAAAAATGGAAAGAAAGATAAAGTCATAAAACTTGAGGAAAATAGATGGAAGGCAGGGAGCATAATAACACACAAGTAGACATGGTCTTGGAGAAGAAGCTGAGAAGTCTGCCTCCAGATTGACAGGTAACAGAAGGAGATACCTACAATTTCTCCTCAAACAATACATTCTGTATTTTTCTTTGTTCAACTTGTTTTTATTCATTATATATCTGTATAAAAGTGATGCTTAATAACAACAATAAAAGCTGTTTGTTTCTATTAATTCCAAATTCTAGCATTTAGATTCAGGAAGATTTTTTTACCAAGATATCACAAGAATGGTCTCTAAACTATCACAATCTACCTTTTGCCCTCACCTCCACTGTCTTCCATGTTCCTGCAAGTATGGGCCATCAAGACCCACTTAAAGCATTCAAATGCTTTCTAATTCAAAGTATGATCATGGTCAGGCCTGTCACAGGGCTACCTCACTCCTAATAACAACTTCTCTCAGTGTTTTCTTGCTATAAAGATACACCATGACCATGACAACTCTTATGAAGAAAGCATTTAATTGGGGGTTTCTTACAGTTTCAGAAATTTAGTCATTTATCATGGTAGGGAGCATGGCAGAATGCAGCCAAACATGATACTGGAGAAACAGCAGAGATCCCAGGAAGTAGATAGAAACACTGGGTCTGGCCTGGGCATTTAGAACCTCAAAGCCTACATCTCCACCAACCAGATCATACCTCCTAATTTATCTCAGGTATGGCCACTCATTGATGACTAAACATTCAAGTATATGAGCTAATTGGGGATATTCTTATTCAAACCACTATACACAGGTCTATCAATCTTGCATTATTTCCTTTTTTCAGCATCTTAATATTTCACTCAAAAAATTTTTAACATTTTTGGTTTGGTTCATTTCTAGGTAATTTTTAAAAGTTACAATGAACTGAATATTTTTCCAAGTTTCTTTCTCAGAAAAATTATTGTTGATGTACAAGAAAGTGATTTGTTTTCACAAGTTGATTTTGTATCTTTTTACTTTCCTAAAAGTATTTATTAAATCTAACAATTTTCTAGTGAATTGTCAGAATCTTTTAACGATTGAATTGTGTCATTTGAAAGTAATTATTAAATTGTTTTGCTTGAATATTTTTCATTTTTTGCTCTGGTTTTGTTTTTCTAGCTAAGTCTGTGGACACAATATTAAATAAGTACAGACAACATTGGTTTATTCCAGATTTTAGAGGAAATATATCAAAAATGTTTTTTTCTATACATAGTTTCTTTAGGACTATACCATGAAGAAATATGAAGTTTGTTATATATCATATCTGAATGTATATAAATGGTCATATATTTTCTATTTGTAATATAATTCTGTATTATGTATTATATTACATATATTGATCTGTACATGTTGAAACAGTATGCATTACTGGGATGAATCCAGCATGGTGCATGATCTTTCCAATTTGTTCCAGAATTTAGTTTCATGGTTTTTCCTAAGACATTTTATATCTATATTCCTGAGAAAATTTTAGTTACAGTGTGTGTGTGTGTGTGTGTGTGTGTGTGTGTGTGTGTGTAAGTGTTTGAATGTATATATGTATGAATGTAGGTAGTAACTTCCTCTTCTAGAGAGAAAATTGATATATTCATGTGTTTCAATCATCAATATAGCCCTTTGATTTATAAAGACTTGATTCTGAAATCATGGTGGTGACTTATATTCTCTTCATTTAATTGTTTATGATTTGAGCATCTCTTTATAAGCATGCTCCTGAGGTTTTCATTTTCACTTACTTTCATTTTCACATTACTTTTCATTTTTTTCTTTGTTTTATTTTATATCTATTTCTTGATACTTTATATTCCTCTACATTATTCATTTTCATTTCATATTACTTTTCATTTTTTCTTTGTTTTATTTTATGTCTATTTTATGATGCTTCATATTCACCTACATTATTTGGTAAAAGTGCTAACTGCAATAATGAGTGAACATCACATTTAGAAACAAAAGGTGAGACTTTTTCTTGGATTGATTTAGAGCAAGTACGAGGACAAATTTGAATTCTCTTCCTGCACCTTCTACCTTTCTGTTTATAATTTGAAGTTAAAGGGTTATCTGTAATCAGAGTGTTGGATATGTCTGATCTGTTACCTCTTTGACTTGCTAGACATCATCATTGGGCTTCACTGTATTTTTTTACTAGAAGAGAAATCATGGTATTGGGAAAATTCAAGACATTTTTTTAAAATTCAGAAATCTTTAATAGAGTTTTACAAGGAAAGAAGTACTGTCCTATACTGTATAAACCAAGAATAGTACTAGCAAAATAACACATAGATGATTCCAGTCTATGCCTATATGTTACTTTCAATGTGTAAGAGATATATGCCATTTAAGGTTACTTTTAACATGTTGGTTTCTTTCAAAAAGTGACTACCACAGCAGTACTCATATATACATTATTTCTGGGGTAAGTACATGGAAAACCGATTACATAAAATATCCAAGAAAAAAAAATAAATATATATAGTGTGTGTGTGTGTGTGTGTTTGTGTGTGTGTGTGTGTGTGTGTGTGTGTGTGTTGGTAATATTTTAGCATAAAAAACTGAGTACATAGTTGGATACCAGAATGAGTTTATAGTTTTATTTTTTTATTAGATATTTTCTTTATTTACGTTTCAAATCATATCTCCTCTCCCTATTTCCCCTCCGGGAAACAAAACAAAAACAGAAAACAAAAATAAACCCTGTTCCCTCCCCCCTCCCCTGCTCACCAACCCATCTTCTCCCTCTTCCTGGCCCTGGCATTCCCCTCCAAAAAGCCCCCTATTCCCTCCCCCTCTCCCTGTTCACCAACCCACTCTCTTCTGCTTCCTGACCCTGGCATTCCCCTACACTGGGGCATAGAACCTTCACAGGACCAAGGGCCTCTCTTCCCATTGATGACCGACTAGGCCATCCTCTGCTACATATGCAGCTGGAGCCATGAATCCCACCATGTGTTCTTTTTGGTTAGTGGTTTAGTCCCTGGGAGTTCTGAGGATACTAGTTAATTCATATTGTTGTTCATCTTAAAGGGACTGCAAACCCTTCAGCTCCTTGGGTCCTTTAAATGATCTCAGGGAAGCTTGTCAGTGCTGGCACATCTTTTAATACCAACACTTGGGGGACAAAGGCAGGTGGATCTCGGAGTTTGAGGCCAGCCTAGTCTACAAAGTGAGCTCCAGGACATCCAAGGCTACTCAAAGAATCCATGTTTCAAAAACAAACAAGGGGGTGGATCTCAAGGTGTATTCACTAGACTTCGTAGTATAACAGTTACCCATGCTCCTGTAGGTACCTCTTGCTCCTATATGTCACTCCTCACTGTGCTCTATAACATAGTCCAGTAAAGTCATTGGTTACATCGAGTTGGATATCAGTGCTGTCATACTTTGTATGCCATTGTTGCCCATTTGAGGTGCTTGAACACTCATCTGAAAGGGAGAACTTTCCTGGTTCTCCCCCAGGAAAACTTTGCACAAGCTTAACAGTGTGAGACTATACTGTTTACAAAACAACCCAGCCCAAATCTCCCTCAGACTTTCAGACCATCAGATATTTCAGGCTCTGTGACTTGTAAGCAAAAGCTTTAAAATGTCAGATATTTTTCATTGGCTACTAAAAGGGAAGATGAGTACTAATAACAACTTTTAAAGCTATTATGAGGTTTAAATATGATAACACATGAAAGGTACTTATTACAGTGCCTATAGATAGAAACATTCGGAAATGGGATCCTGTTTTGGTTTAAACACAATACTAATAAGAAAATATAAATGATTCAACTTAAACTGTGACTATATAAGTTCACTATATACATAGAACCCCATGAATCTTTTTAAACATTCAAATTCTATTTTTTTAACTGGAGAAAGGGACCTGAGACTCTGTGTTCATACCAGTCTTCCAGGTGACATTGACAAAGGGGACCTGAGACTCTGTGTTCATACCAGTCTTCCAGGTGACATTGACGAAGGGGACCTGAAACTCTGTGTTCATACCAGTCTTCCAGGTGACATTGACGAAGGGGACCTGAGACTCTGTGTTCATACCTGTCTTCCAGGTGACATTGACGAAGGGGACCTGAGACTCTGTGTTCATACCTGTCTTCCAGGTAACATTGACGAAGGGGACCTGAAACTCTGTGTTCATACCAGTCTTCCAGGTGTCATTGCTGCTGAGACACAGATTGAGTAACAGATTGCTAAACCATTCAAAGCCAGTTCTGGTGTGGCCTTGTCACATGGGTTTGTGATTTCCATAATCCTAAAAGTAGTGTTTAATCCTCAAACACATAGATATTTATTTAGGTTAGTTTATTATTTCTAAGACGGCAGCATCATGTAAACGTCCCTAGAGCATCAACATTTTACACTCGTACTCTGAACCAATGAGCACTTCAGTTCATCAAATGAGCTAGTCTTCAGTAACAGACACAAGAAAAATGATGAGAAGCATATATACTCTATACTTTGTCATGGCTGCTTAGGACATGACCTGAAGGTCTGCCCTAACTTTGCATTGGCTACTAAAAGGACAGATGAGCACTAACAGCAAAATGAAAATTGAGATGACTATTATCCTTGAAAGTTCAGCACAAAGAGGGCCCTAAAAAGCCTAAGTATAACATAGTGGGAATTATAAGGCTTACTCTATTTTTATTTGTTCTAAAAGATAATAAGTACTGTGTTATGACTCATTTTTTTTTAAAGAGGAGTATAAAACCATTCTTTGGTTTAAAAAATAAGCTTGTTAGAACTGATGACTTACTTTCTTGCCAATGCCCTAATTGCTCTTGCTAACAAATGAGAGGAATACAAAACTACTAAAATGTCTATTACTACTATTTTTCTCAGAAGCTCCACATTTACAGGCAGCCTTAATCTAGTTTCCAAAATTTAATTTACGTGCATTATGTGTGTTTCCTGAAAGAAGCCCTGATTCACAGACAGAATCTCACTCTTCTGTCCAACAGCAACTCTCCCGCAGCAACTCTACACAAGGTTGGGGTTTGTCTGAAGCATCCCTGACAATTTAGAGAAGCCAAGTGCTGTCCTGTCCATGTTTTCATTGTGTTACATGCCTGGAAACAACTTTAAAATTCACTCTTCTGTCAGGAGAAAGCTGCATCTACAGCAAGGACTTTGGGAACTGGTGTAAAGACCAACAGACCTGTGGTGCTTAAAAGTCATCCTGACAATGTGCATTTAGCAGGATGTGGCCCAATACAATTATGTTAATTACTGAACATTACTTCTGTGAGAAGGTTTGCTCATAGTTTTAGTCCAGAGCTGTGCATTAAAATTTAGCTGAAACTTTACAGAATGAAATAAGAGGCCACGATTTTTAAAAAAAAAAAAGTGCAAAGTTGTAAGTGAGAGTGTATGGGAGTGTGAGGAGGGAAGCAAGGAAATAGAGAAATAATGCCATTTTATTATAACCTCAAGAGATATGTTTTTAAGTTAAAGGAATGTCTTAGCCATTATTCTATGGATATGAAGGGAAATCATGACTATGGCAACTCTTATACAGGAAAGCATTCCATTGGTGCTGGTTCACAGTTTCAGAGGTTTAATTCATTGTCATGGCTAAAAGCATGGTGGCACACAGGGAGACATGGTGCTAGAGAAGGAGCCCAGAATTCTCTACCCAGATCTGCAGGCAGCAGGGCAGAGAGAGAGGGAACCAGTGGGGCTTGCTTGGACTTCTGAAACAACAAGAACACAACAGTGATACGATTCTTCCAACAAGGACATATTTACTGCCACAAGGCCACACCTCCTAATCCCTCTCCACTATCAATAGTCCCTAATGCCAAACATTCAATATATATGAGCCTGTAGGGACATTGCTATTTAAACCCTAACTTGAAATAGAAGGATCTGCTTCTGATACAGATCTTTGAAGTAGAAAAATATGACTTTAATCCAGATCTTTGGAGCTGTGAAGAGTCACACCTTTATTCTGGGTCACACCTTCTACTGGAAGCTTGTACAAGAACATGGAAAAAGGAATCTTTTGCTCTTCACCTACTTGCTGCTGCTAATACAGGGGAAAGGAAAAGTTAAACATATCAGTCATTCTTATAAATGAAAACAAGGTATCAGGTGGAGCAGTGCAGATGTTAACCATCTCAAAAAAGAGTAGTTAAATGATACCTAAGAAAGCCCATTGTTAACCTCAGTGAAGAACCATGTTCTCAGAAAAGGAGTTCCACTTAAGAAATTAGGGCATAAATTTCCTACAGAAGATACAGTTCTCAAAATAATTATCATCTTTCAATAAAGGAAACTATGAACTCTTCTTTTTTCTTCTTTTCCTTTCAACTATTATACAATGCCTTTTATGGACAAACTGAAAATATACATTTCAAGAAAATATACATTTAAAGAAAAGACTATTAATGCCTAGTATTAACATTTTGTTTTATATTTCTCAGACTATCTTTGTTATCTACATCACACTAGCTAACATGTTTTCAAGTTAGTTTGAAAAGTAGCTAGCATCTAGCTCTTGATGGTTACATGACCATTGCTTTCTCTGTTTTCAGGAAGCTGGGGTGGTAGGCAGATCAAGTGGAGGCCCTTGAATGCAAGCAGTTGAAAAAGGAAACAGTGGGCATCCTCATGATGGTTGTGTTCACGTGTATGGTTTTTGACTAACAAGAAAGACAGAAGCCAGAATAAAGTTGAGTAAAGGGACTATGTGCCTATGGAAGCAAGGGATTGAATTTTTAATAATACTTTATTCTCTATGAATAAAAATAGTATCCTCAGAGGATTCAACAATAATGTGTGAGCTATTAAAGTACTTAAGAAATATAACCATTTAATTCACCTACTCGGCATATGTATTAATTCCCACCTTAAACAATATTTAGATTTAAAATGCATCATAAGAAAGTTTCAAGGAGTTACTAAAATAGAAAAAAATAAAACCTACTTTCACCTACCTTTGATTTTTAACAAAATGTACATAACATAAAATTACCATTTTCACAATTTTCTAATTATTGTTTTGTGGCATTTACTACCTTTTCATTGTTGTTAACCACTATTGTCGTCAATTGCTGCCTCTTTTACATTTTTTTAAAACTGAACTTATGTATCTCCTCAGAAACTCTTTGCTTCTCTCTTCCCAGCTCATGCTTATGTTTAGTTTCCGCCTCAGTAAGGAAGCCCTTGTGTCTTCTGCTCTATTTCCTTTAACACAGTGTCAAGTCTATCCATAGTGTACCTTGCTTTGAAAATTCTTTCTTTTTAGAGCTTATATACTACTGAACTATACAAATATACTGGATGTTCTTTATCCATGTTTCTGTCGCTGGACACTTATGTTTCTTCTACCTTTTAATTCTGACTAATGATGCTATAAATATGAGTATAATCTCTGTTTGCAAGTATCTGTATGCGGAGTTGTTTAACTCCATGGTAAGTTCGATATTGACGTTTCTTGTAGGATTGCCATATTGTTCCTCATAAGGCTTCAGCAGTTAGCATTCTCAGCAATGCACACCCATGCTAATTTTTAGACTATTAAAATCCCAGCACTTGGGAGGCAGAGGCAGGTGGATTTCTGAGTTCAAGGCCAGCCTGGTCTACAGAGTGAGTTCCAGGACAGACAAGGATACACAGAGAAACCCTGTCTTGAAAAAAACAAACAAACAAAAATTCGTAGGAGAATTTCATGAAAGAAAATGCTCTTTGCTGTAGGCTGCTTTACTAGCTGCCAGAGAAAAACCAAAGATCAAAGAAATTACAGAATACAATTGACATTAGAATAGCTTGACTCAGTGTACTATTTTATATCAATTATTGCATTGTACATACATTAAAAATAGCTATCTCTCAGTCTCCTCATTTTCTTGACATTATGAGATTGTCAAACACAAAATCTCTCACCCACTTTAGTGCTTGTGAAGCACATCAGCACACAAATGTTGGTTCCTGGCAGTAGGGCCCAAAAAAGTCAGAATCAAACAGGATGTTTGAAAAAGACTGGTGTTCAGTACACACATCAGTAACAGAAGGGTTTTAAACTTTCAGTGTCTCCTCATAATTCCAGAGGTCAAAAATCTTCACTTTTACTATGAATGTAAAATTGATATTTAGCTTGATTTAACATATTTACTGATCTTTTATTCTGTGCTTTCAAATCAATATAAAATTATAGACTTCTGATTTTAACTACAATAGGACTAGCATATGTGGACCACTTGGGACTTATGAATAAAGCAACTTGGTGGGCCAACAGCATCAATGCCAGCCTAATTGTTCCAAGCAGTGTTTTGTTCCTTAATGAAGATGCCATTGTTGTAGAAACACGACAATTACTTTAGGACAGATGGCAAAGTGGCAAGATGGGGAAATTGTTCACATAATTGTAACTAAAGTCTGAGTCTGATGAAGAATGTGCTTGAAGGAATATTCTAGGGGAAGGTATTTATAGAACTCTGAATTGCTCACTTATTGCTTGGAATTTTATTGTCCTTCACTTAAATAACACAGTCTTGAACTGTAGAGCTAAAATAATGAGTGCCATTGTTAATCTCTAAACTAATTAAATGGTGTGAATGAGGCCAGAGAACTTTGTATGTTCTAAATTCTGAAATTCAAAACTGAGGAAAAGCAAATGTCAAAAGATATTTAAAAAACTAAAGCCTGATTGACTTAGCTATTTAAATTGTTTATATTAAAGACGACTATCTACTTTTTAACCTCTATATTTCTGTAGCTGTAGTCCTTCACTGAAGTATCATCTGTGGATGCATTTCTGAGCATTATTCTTTGAAGCTATCAGCAAGCACACACATACCTTAATAAAGAAAAGTCTCAGTGTACTCTACTGTAAGAGCTAATTTATAATTGACCTATTATTATTCTAAGAGCAAGAATTTGCCTTTAGGCTATAAATCTCCTCTCATAGAATATATACTAGTTTTGAAGTTTTTCTGATACAACTTTTAAATACACTCAACCAAGCAAGAAGGAAATTAAATATTGATTAGAGCAGGATTTTTTAAAGCTAAACTCAGTAAGGGTAATAAAATTTCATACACAAATTTATGATTGCAAATATATATCTGTATAAATACATATATATGTATATTTAAAGCTTTTCTTCCAAAAGTACTTTTTTACATTCATTTAATTGCCATAATAATTTTGTATAAAACAAATCAGGTGAAGCTAACTATATTATACCAATTATGATAGGTATGACAATTTGATAAATATTTTCAAAGTTTTTGTATAATTGTGATGCAGCTCTTCTTTGCTTTTGGTTCTTCATAGGCAGATACACATACACACTTTCATTTTCTCATTGGTGTGCATGCATGCAAATTTCCCTCTCAGCTGTGTTCACTATCCTTCCTCTTCTGGAGAATGTATGCTTGACTTCAGAATAGTCTTTTGCTGTCTATAAATAAAGTATTTGTCTTATCATGCATGACAATCTGTTATATTGCTTTGTTAGCATTTGTTCATCTTTGAACATGTTTGGAACCATACCACTAAGTATTATACATGGTGAGTCATTAATTACTTAAGTGAATGCAAGTAGTGGAAAAGCAATCACAGGTTAGTCATATCTTCAGAAGCCTATATTAAAGTAAGAATTTGGAATTTATCTTTGTAAAAAGTAAAAATACACAGGAGGGTTTTAGTCTTGTGAAGGTGCATTTTATTTTCATATGGCAATAAGTGGAATGGTGACTTTTAGGAGTATAAAGTCAGAGGCAACAGTGGGAGTGATAAGGAACCCCCAATATGCTGAGCAGAGTTTGGAATATAAAAGAGCACACTAATTTTAGAGACTCAAAGCAGGAAACAGCTGGAGTACAGAAATTCACTTAGCAGCAATTGAGACAGAGAGGCCAGAACTGGGAGTTTTGGAAGATATCCTAACTTATCTGTTAGAATTTTCATTTTCTGGTTTATTTTATGCCCAGCTGGAACTATACACAGACATATTAAGATGAAATCGTTAAGGTTGAGATATGAATTTGGTTATAAATAGACTTGAATTTTATCAATTCCCTAATTTCAAAAATAAACACATGAATGGGAGTCTTTCATGGAGAGAAAAGGGATAGTCTTACTGTAGGAGAAATCTTATGGTCTGTTATGAACCCAAAGGAATAGAAAATGCACAGGAAAGAAGTCCTGCACGTTGATAATGATGCCAGTATGAAAACAGCATAGCATTTGCCTTTTGTGATATAGATATCGCCACATATCTGATTGTGTCTTTCAGTAAATATAAAACATTGCATTAAGAACACTGCAAGGTATTCTGAGCTTTTGGGCTGATATCGACTTATCAGTGAGTACATACCATGTATGTCCTTTTGAGTCGGGCTTACCTCACTCAGGATGATATTTTCTAGTTCCATCCATTTGTCTGCAAAACTTGTGAAGTTGTTGTTTTTAATAACTGAGTAGTATTCCATTGTGTAAATGTACCATATTCATCCTTCCATTGAGGGACATCTGGGTTGTTTACAGCTTATGGCTATTATAAATAGGCTACTATGAACATAGTGGAACAAGTGTTATATGTTGGAGCATCTTTTGGGTATATGTCCAGCAGTGGTATAGCTGGGTCTTCAAGTACAACTATTTCAAATTTTCTGAGGAGCCACCAGATTGATTTGCAAAGTGGTTGCACCAGATTGCAATCTCACCATCAATGCAGGAGTGTTCCTCTTTCTCCACATCCTCATCAGCCACCTGAGTTTTTGATCTTAGCCATTCTGAGTGGTACAAGGTTGGATCTCAGAGCCATTTTGATTTGTATTTCCCTGATGACTAAGTATGTTGGACAACTCACAAACCATAAGAAGCTTAACAAGAAGGAAGATCAATGTATGGATACTTCAATCCTACTTAGAAGAGGGAACAAAATAATCATGGGAGACAGAGGGAGGGAGAGCCCTGCGTGGCCAAAAGGAAAGGGGAGGGAGAAAGAGAGGAAGATCAGGTAGCCTAATATTTAGAAAAATATTGAATCCTGAAGTCAAATGTTGTCCAACAGCACAGCATGTAGGATCATCATTATTGTTAGATGAATACATAGAAGCTGGACTAAGTGTCTGAGTAAGTATATACTGATCTTAGTGATTAAATAAAAGATAGATATTGTACCACTACAAGAGCGTGGGTAATAGGAGATGTGTAACCTGAAAGTGAAAGTGAAAGGAGGATGTTGGAAGTAGACTACGGATGCTGAGTTTCATGGTGATGGAGCATGGAGTTGTGGGAAGAGGAGAGAATGAGGGAGGTATCAGTTGAAACCACACAGTGCCATAAAGAAATCTGTTGCTTTGTTTTGTTTTGGTTATGTTTTTTTTTAAGTGATAACAATAACTTAGAGACTGAAGAAACAACTCAATGGGTACTGCTGTTTCCTGGACCTGAATTCAGTTTCTAGAACACAGATTGAGTGGCTCACAACTCCATACAAATCCAGCTACAAGAGATCCTCCTCCCACTTCAGGCCCCTGTTGTGATGTGTACTTATTGGCACATGCCTCACACAGAGACATACATATGCAAGGAAGTTTTAAAAACATTGCAAAAAGACCATGAGTTTGACATACTAAACATTGAATGAAAGCATATCAAAAATCTTGAGATGTTTCAGAAAGTTAGTTTTAGTTCTCTGCTTGCCTGAGACAAGTGTATTTTTCTCTGAAATGCACAGTAAGAAACTCATGTAAGTCATGACAGTGAGACTTAGGAAGGTGATTCTGTCCCCTTAAACTTGAGATGTCAGAAATTTTAACTGTTGTGTTTACTCTCACCATGAGCTACAGCAACTCGCTGAGTGTAGTATAAAGTGTGCTCTGGTAACTGGCACATAAAGTGAGAAGCTGTTGCCATCTATGTACTCCTGTCTGTCTCTGTTGTTTGGAGTCTGCACTTTTCCTTGTCTCAATTCTCTGATGTATCCATGAGTATTTGAGTATTTGATTAAATGTTCAGTTGTATCATAACTAACATGTTTTGTGGATATATATATACATATAATATATGTATACATATATTCAAATGCTTTACATGTCACAATGAGAAATTTAAAAATTTTAAGCATGCTGGTCAAGGAAGCCAGTAGGCTAACTGCTGATTTTCACTTCTCCAAATCTCTCAGCTTCAACTCAAGCTCTGTAGCAGACCTCATGCTGGCATATTTCTCTTCCTTCCTGTCCCTATCTCCAACAGATCATGACCTACTTCCCCAGTCATCCCATTATCCTAGCCCCCAAATCCTGCAAGATTTCTTTGGGAAGCCCCAACCAAGCCTGCCAGAAAAGCAAGTAGGAAACTGAAACAATTAGGCAAGTTTCAGATCTTCACATTGCTTCCTGTCCTCCAAATCTAATCCCCCAGTTTCATCCTCAGTTCTGTAGATGACTACTGTTGTGGCCTCTCCTCACTCTCTACCACATCCCTAGAGAACTAAGCAGATCCTGCTGTAACACCCTGCTTCCCTTCCTCCTATCGACCCAGGTGACCCACCCCACATCTCCTAACCTACCCTATTCTGAAGGATCATTTCCCAATTCTTAGAGACACATCCTAACTGAAACTCTCAATGTCCACACCTAGAAGATTCTCAGAAGAATTATCTACCAGACAAAACATAACAACCACACCCTGCTGTGGACTAGAGACAGCAAAAGAAATCAAAAAAGAAAATACTCACAAGGACAAGAAAAGATACCGGTACTTAAAAATTACAAATTTCCCAAAGCCAGATGATGGGACAATGAGAGTAAGACGCAATCAATGATGGCCAGGACATCATATCTCCAGTAGAGGCACGCAACTGTGCAAGAAAGGCAAGAGAGCAAAGTATAAGACAAAGACCTTAAAATAGCCCTTATGAATAAGACAGAGGTTCTTAAAGAAGAAATGAATAGAGCCCATATGAAATTCCATGAAAACACAAAACGTATAAGGAAATGATTAAAATAAATCAAGACATAAAAGTAGAAACAAAATCAATAAAGAATATCAAAACTGAGGGAAACCTGGAAATAAAAACTTTGGGAATTTGATCAGGAACCTCAGAGGTAAACCTTCCCAAAAGAAAAGAAGAGTTAAAAAAGATAATCTCAGTTACTGAAGACAAGATAGAAAAAAATGGATATTGCAGGGGTAAAAATGTTAAATCTAATAGACATCCTGGTATGAAGTTGCCAGAAAATCTGTGAAACTATAGAAAAAACTCTAAGAATAATATGAGTAGAAGAAGGAGAGCAAACTAAGGTCAATGATACAAAAAATCCTTTCAAGAAAATTGTAGGGGAAATTTTCTCTAGTCTAAAGAAAGAGGTATATATCTAGGTATAAGAAGCATATAGAAGACCAAATAGAATAGATCAGAAAAATCTTCCTCTTGCCATATAATAATCAAAACATTAAATATACAAAAAAGAAAGAATATTAAAAGCTGTAAGGGAAAAAGAGCAAATAGGACATAAATGTAGACCCATTAGAATGAGAACTGACTTCTCAATGGAAAGTCTAAAACCTAGAAGAGACTGGGCAAATGCCCTACAAACTATAAGAGAACACCAATGCCAACCAGACTACTCTAACCAGAAAAACTTTTAATCATAATAGAATGAAGAAAATAAAACATTCTGTGATAAAAAACGAAACAATTTTAAGTAATGTCTGTCAACAAATTCAACTCTATAGGATGTGTAGAATAAAAACTTCAACCTGAAAATATTAATCACATCTAAGAAAACATACAAAATGAATGATCCCAGTGTAGT
>NW_022196897.1:42358763-42396986 GCF_008632895.1 Mastomys coucha
ACCACCACCACCACTACCACTACAACAACAACAACAACAATAAATAGGAATCAACTAACAGTACTCATTGATATTTCCCAATACTAGTGGTCACATTTCCACAATTAGAAGACATGGACTAATAGAATAGATATGGAAAATGGATTTTTCCTTCTGTTGCACCCAAGAAACACAGCTTAAGATCAAGGACAGACATCATCCTAGGGTAAAAGAATGGAAAAAGATACTCCAAGCAATATACATAAAATCCAGCTGATATAGCCATTTTGATACCTGACAAAGTAGATTTCAAACCAAAACAAGTCAGAGGAGATAGGAAAGGAAAATTCATAATCATCCAAAGAAAAATCCACCAAGAACATATTGTAACTCTTAATGCCTATGCACCAAAACCAAGAGCATCAAAATTTATAAAGAAAATACTACTGCATACATATGCATATGTGACTTCAATACCCAACACTCACCAATAGTAAGGTCATCCATACAAAAACTAAACAGAGAAATACTGGAGCTAACAGACACAAACCAAGTGGAACTAACATATATTTTCAGAAAACTTCATCCAAACCCAAAAGAATATGCTTTCTTCTTACCAGTTCACTTTTCCAAAATTGACAATAGACTTGATTACAAACCAGCTTTCCATATATACAAGAAAAATTAAAATAACACCCTACATCATATCTAATGACCATGAATTAAAGATAGATATAAACACCAGCAGAAACATTGTCTTGAAAACAGAACAAATCACTACTGAATGATAAATGAATCAAATAAGAAATAAAAAAGAAATTGACTTTCTAGAATTAAATGAAAATGAATATACATCATATCCAAATTTATGAAACACAATGAAAGAAGTTGTAAGAAAATATTCATAGCACTAAGTAATTAGATGTGTGAGAGATAGATGAATAGATAAATAGGTAGATAGACAGATAGATAGATAGATAGATAGAAAGATAGATAGATAGATAGATAGATAGATAGAGATCTTATACTAGTAATGAAACAGCATACCCAACATCTCTAGAATATTGGCAACCCTTTAATACAGTTCCTCATCTTATGGTGACCCTGAACAATAAAATTATTTTTGTTAATACTTTGTAATTCTGCTACTTTAAGAATCATAATGTAAACATAGGTAAATATGCAAGATGTCTAATATGTGACAATAAATAATACAACTGGAGACTGAAATCAATAAAAGTAGAAACAGACAAAAAAATAATACAAAGTATCAATGACACAGAAAGTTATTTCTTTGCAAAAACCTGTAAGATCAACAAACCCTTATCCAGATTACTTAAAAGCAGAAAGAAATGATCCAAATTAACAAAATTAAAAAAGAAAAAATAAATATAACAGACAATTTATGATTCTGTAGAATCATAAAGGCATACTTTATAAACCTGTATACCAGAAAACTGAAAATCCGAAAGAAATGGATATGTTTATAAATACATACCACTTACTAAAGTTGAATCAAGATAAGATTAGCATCTTAACCATATCTATAACCTAAATAAAATAGAATCAGTAATTAAAAGTCTATCAATCAAAAATTGCCTATAGCCAGGTGTTTTTTGTGCAAACTTCTACCAGACTTTTAAAAAAGTTAATGCCAATACTCAAATTATTGCATAAAATAGAAATGGAACATTGTCCAGTTTAGTTTATGAGGCCACAGTTTCCCTGGTATCTAAACCGTGTAAATACCTAACAAAGAAGGAAAATTACAGACCAATTTCCCTTATAAACAAAGATGTGAAAATTCTCAAAATGCTTGAAAACTAAATCTAATAAGACATCAAAAAGATCACCTACTATTACCAAATAGATTTTAATCCCAGAGATAGTGGGAAGGGCCAATATAGATAAGTCAATATATGCAACCATAAAAACAGACTTACATTCTATGCTCTGGACTTTTTTTTTTTTTTTACAAGAATAGTAAGTTAAGAATTGTGCAAAGAAATCTTTGTGTGTGATAACTATGTAAACTTTATTTAAATATACACATATATTCCTTTTCCAGAGCTCTTGATTTCCACAGCTGAACCCATGTTTCTGACTACAGTCTGAAATCTCTCCTTTTGGTCCAATTTACTAAAATTGCACCAATTAAACTGAGTATGTACTTCCAATTAACAATCATCTGTACTCCCATTTATAAGCTCATCATTTGTACACTGAGGTAAAGGTTCTTTTCTAAAACTAGTGAACTGTGATACTACTGTTCCACCTGTGAAGAGCATCCCAAAAGAATATGGGTGTAGCCATTGATCTTATGTCTTAGTCTAGCCCCTTTCTATAGTAGGAACTATTTTAAGCAGCACTAGTTAACTGTTCAGCATTAATATTGCCTTAGACTTTAGACTTTGTCTTCTGTTTTGACTACCCTTTAACACAATCTCTGCAACTATAATGAGTATCCAAAACACTTCATAAATACCAAGGCTCAAAACAGGTGTGTTGGTTCACACAACTAAAGTCACTTGGGAGGTTTGGGCAGGAGTTTGAGTTAAAAGTTACCTTTGGCTCTTTTGGAAAGACCAGCCTGTGCTGCCTGAGATATTGTCTCAAGATGCCACAAATTAATTAATTAAGCAATCTTAATTAAAAAGAAAATAAAACCAAGACTTTTGGCTCCTCAATCCATATCTATTCATATTCTAGACCATACAAGAAAGGTGACAAACTGTCAAGATGTGTACTGGGCTCTTCAGAGATATCACTAGTTGGTTGTAATATTAATTCAGTTTCAAATTCTTCAACCTCCTTTTCTGGAGGTTATCATAGACCTATGAGATTAGATCTTATTTTTTAAAAATAACCTCTATAAGGTATCTCTAACTGTTAAATTTTTAAGTATTATTACTTTAACAACTGAATTATTCTACTATGATTGATTGTTTATGTGTATTGCTTCACTAGAGAGCACCAAGAATCATATTTTATCAATCAACTGGTTTCTCAGTATGTTTTCTAGTATTTGGCACAGAGTAGAGCACCACTAGAGATGGTTTATAACTATATAATTAAATAATATTGCTTTGAGGGAAAATGTTGTATAAATACATAGATGATATATATATATGATACATAAACAAAGATATACAGAGAGATGTCAATAGATAAAGAAGTATTTTTGTATTCTCACACTTTAAAAATACTTTCTGCCTTTTTGTTCCCTAAGTAAAAGTCTCATTCAATTGATGTCTGCTTAAAGCTGCAATTGAAGTTAAGAGGTAGAAGTAAATTAGCTTAAGTAATAAGTCCATTTAGATGCCATGACGATTATTAATCTAAGATATTACACTGAAGTTTTCTTCCTGTTCGCTTGAATAAAGAATTAGAAGCTGTTCAATTCATGACCATAAAGAGCTAGAAGATGAGAAAACTAAATTTATGGCCCTTATGTCAAAATTCCTTTTTGTCATTGGGCAAATATATTTTTTGAATATCCTCTAAGCCTCTGATTTTAAATATACCAAAGTTTCACATTGTTGACCGGCTGTTAATAATGCTTTGTCCCTTAATAGATCAACACAACATTTTACTGAAATGGAAATAGAATAATCAGAAAAAAAGGAACCAGAAGGAATAAGTTTTTATAGCAAAATAAGCATTAAAATTTTCATGGGCCTTGTTATTAACAGGTGTTATTTATAGCATGTGGAATTATTTAACAAGCATCCTTCAAAGAACTCAAAATAAAAAGATTTTGTTGAAGACAGTTCATCAATTTAATAAGCTGATTCTTCAAATAAGTAATTAATGTGAGTGGAAAAAGTAAAACATGTAACTTCATAAGCTATTTAAATACTTTCTAGGAAACATGCAAATGTTAGATGAAAGAATTACCTATCAGGAAACGTTTTATATTAGATGGTATATCCATCAGTGGGATGCATGTTTTAGAGTATGCTGCAATTTTTCCTTTAACATCAAAGTATTTCTTGTGAGGATTTTATTATTGTTGTTGTTTTACCAAAGCTCTCTTGACAGTTATCATATATGACATTTTTCTTCATATCCCCAAATTGATTGGTTAACAAAGGTCTGAACTAGATAATCATGTTTAGAATTTTCAATGTAAATCACCATAGCTAGATATTGGTGTCTTTTGGAATGTTCTTATATTTGTGGCCATTGTTTTAAAGCATTATGCAGAGTTATAATTGTCATGAGCACTTGTGTCCACTTGAGAGGACACTGTCCAGAAATAAATGTTTGAGAGAAATAAATGAAGAAATACATCTAATGTTATTAATTATCAAATTGCTTGATTGATAATAAATGCAAATGAATAAGTCCCATGCACATTGGCAGTACACTGGTTAAGAAATCAAATTATGACTTTTCTAAGTTGATGGTAAAAATTTGTATCATCAAAGAAGTACATTGTTCACTCTTTAGAAATAAGAAAAATATACACACTTATTTTCTTATTTATGCATTTACCTTTTAACATAAATAACTGTAAAACTTAAATTAAGTGCTAATATTTGTGATATGGTCATATGATCATAAAATTATTTTAAAAGTAACTAATTACAGCTTTGAAACGTTAAATAATTATCAATAAAGGTTTAAATATAAGAGTTTTGTCTGAGTTTGGAGCATGTCCCCATCACATTTTGTTCAATTTGAATAACTAACTACATTTATCCCTTGTAGATTATAGGTATATCTGCAAAATGTTGAAATATTATTAACCTGAATCTTCTGGAAAGTATCGAAAGAGACAGTATGTGGAAACCATATCCCAACACAAAGTAACACTCAGTAAGTGAGCTAGTAAAACATAAGGAAAAAACCCTACTTATCTTGAGTCCCATGGTCCGACTTAACAAGAGCTTTGCTATAATTTGCTGGTTACATACTGAGGAGGGATTTCTCACTATATGAATCTGCAATCCTGAAGGTTTCAAATGATGTACTTGTTAAATGTAATTACTTTCTCTGTGTTCCTTCTCCCTAGTCATTCTGGTTTCTAATTTCCTTTCTCATTTTCTGAATAGCACTAAGGTCCAGTGCTTATACAATTTAGGCCGATCACCAATGAGTTCCACCTCTGTTGCACACAGGCTCAGGAAAGTCTCTGGGCAATTAATCCCCAGTGTTAGAACAGAGATCTCATGTAGACTGGTGTTTGGAGAGATCCATTTTATTCATTTTGTCTGACAGACTAAAAAAAAAAAAAAAAAAAAAAAAAAAAACAAAAAAAAAAAACAAAAAAAAACAAATGGCTCTCATTAAGTATCCAGGGTTTTTGTTTGTTTGTTTGATTGTTTTTTTATTTGTTGTTGTTGATGTTCTCTATGAACCATTTAAATTTTCACTGAACCTGTGTTATTTTTTTAATTTTATTCTTATCTTCTTTGCTTGTTCTTTATCTTCATCTTCCTCATATATTTCTTTTTTACAAAATCGAGACAAATACAGGCATTCCTAAGATTAATTCCTGTTGACCTACTCCAGGAATGAATAAAGATAGACAATATCAACCAGAAATTGACCTAATGATACTATAAGTGACATGTGAGTGTTACCTTTCTCTGTCGTGTAATAAATTATACTTGAAATATGATTGTTTGCTTGTCAATGCTTTATTTCCAAGGCTGAAATTTTTGCCTCTGTTTGGTACTCAGAAAGATGCTATTGCTTGTTTGTTGTAAGTGGGTAGAAACTGGACCACCTTATTTTTTCAAAATTCTATATTTCAAAACAGAAATGAGTATCTAGCCATGGCAATCTCTATCCATTAATCTGTGTTTTGTGAACTATTATTAAGGTAGTAAGTAGTAATTATCGAGCATGTGAAAATATATTACTGAGTTATAACTGGTATGACATGATGCATATCTCAGATTAATTCAGAAGACCAAGGACCCCATTTTATTTATGTATTTGTCTATTTATTTATTTATTTATTTATTTATTTATTTATTCATTTTACATCCCTATATCAGCCCCCTCCTCCCAGTACCCCTCATGCAAGTCTTTCCCCCATTCCAACTTCTCCTTTTCTTCTGAGAAAGGGAAACCTCTTCTGGGTAACTCCCCCTACTAACATTCCCTCCATACCCCAACATATACACACATATGTACATCAAGTTGCTGTTGGACTTGGACTTGGCATATTTTCTCCCACTGATGCCACACAGGACAGTCCATTTAGGAGAGTGAGATCTATAGGTAGGCAGGCTACTGGCTCAAGGACAGCCCTTGCTCCAGTTGTTGAAGGACCCACATGAAGCAAAATCTGCTTCTCCTGTGTTCACAATTTGGTTGGTGATTCAGTCTCTCGGATCCTCCAAGGGTCCAGGTTAGTTGACATTGTTGGTCTTCCTGTGGTGTTCTTGGCCTCGTCAAGTACCTCAGTACTTCTCCCAACTATTCTATGAGACGCTCAGAATTCCATTTAATATTTGTGTGTACAGAGACTCTATTTTTAATACTTTCCCCCCAAATATATTAATAAAGGTCTTTGAATAAAGAAGGTATGAAGATAGTGTTAAATTTAAGAGACACCCCTTAGGATTATCACTGTGAAAGATAAAAAGGGGAGCTGTGGAAAGCATGAGTAATTCTGAAAATCATAAGATGGAATGAGT
The DNA here is from genome assembly GCF_008632895.1 of Mastomys coucha. Lineage (NCBI taxonomy): Eukaryota > Metazoa > Chordata > Mammalia > Rodentia > Muridae > Mastomys > Mastomys coucha. The sequence goes on from NW_022196897.1 coordinate 42,365,396, forward strand.
GATTTGAATTAGCTCATCAGTAATAGCCTAAAAGCTTTTTTATACTGGGTAAATGAGTGAGGCAACTTGCAAGGAACATTTGAAGCAAAGATGAACATTCATATATTTTTCCAGTGAAAGTATTCCTATATGTCTCTGTGAACATGGACAGAAGTAAGAAATGATAACATGATGTAAGTTAAGTGCTTGCAGAGTGATAATCTCTTAAGGTAAGAAAACAATAGGAGACATGCATCAACTATCTATAGGTAGGTCAGGTGGAAGAGTTGGTGAGAAAAGCTTCAAAAATTTAGGAATGTTGTTAGGAAGTTAGCTCTCCATGTTTAACAATTCCTGGTGGATTCTAGAGCATGCTTTTATGACCAAAATCTCCATTACAAAGTACTTTAATATCTCTGTGGAAAGGATGGGTAGAGTGTTGACAAGCATACTATTAGGCACTCACTGTAGAACAAGCTTTCACAAAGCATCTAAAAATTATGTTTTGTTTTCTAGTAAACTCTATACTTGTGCATAGGAGATAGTCTTATGCTTTTGGGCAAGTTTTTCCATGATCCAGTTACTGAGGTAGGTGACCTCTGTTCCAGTAGTTGTGTTATGCTAAGAGAGTGGTTTGAAATTTAAAAAAAAAAAAAGTTTAAAGAGAGTACTAAAATTCAACTATTAACTGCAGAGGCTGATGGAATCCAATTGAGAAGCTCTAGAAACAAGAGGGAAAACTAACTCTTGCCAAGAGGAGTCTCTGGTCCATATTGACAATGCAAATGACCTAGAAAATTACATTGTTGATCATTACAGAAGGGGAAATTGGAAATTTAGTCTTCATTCTCCAATAATTGGCAGCTGACATACTAAGCATAAATGGGTATGGAGAAAACACAGTAGGGTTGGCAGTAGTGGAGAAATAGAAGCTTGAAAGTCATTTGAGGGAAGTTATCCCTGTTAACAGAAAATAATGGAAAATACATTAATGATTGTGGAATGGAGTTAAGGAGATCAGTCAGTGTTATGAAAACTGTGTGTGACAAATAGATTTAAAAGCAGAAAATTTAATAATTAAGGCCTTGGCTATAAGAGTTTTACTTTGTTAAATGGAAAATTAAGATGAAGAATTGTTTTAGATAGGATCCTAACAAAAGTTTTCTGCTAAAGCTGATACTTAAGGTGGCTATAGGTGTCACTTGGCTGATATGCCAACCTGGTAGGCTATTGTTCTTTTATGCAAATGAGACATCATTCCCTCTAGGTAGGAAAAGATCAAGGACAGTAGTTTTGTCCTGAAGAAAAGGAAGGAAGGACTATCACCTTTAAAAGCCAAGTGAAGTATCACAATCAAGGATATGACTACTATTGTGCTTGCCTTGAGGCATAGAATGAATCAGGATGAAGGTAATGTTTGGTTTCTGGCCTATGAGACAAGGGAGTGAGGTATATATCTTACATACCAAACCAGACCTGGTCCCTGGTCTCCAGGTTTCCCAGCTTCCCTTAGTCCCTACCTGACATATCCTGCCTCAAACTCTGAACTTTGCAGTTCAGGAGCTGAGCTTCCCTTTCCCCAGAGGTTCTTCCCTATATAATCCAGATATTTGGTCTCTCTTTTCTTCTTCATCTTCTCCTCTTCTCTTTGCTCATGTGACCTTTCTCTCTTGTTCTCTCCTCCACCTTGATGTGTTAGAACAGCAGGTCGTGTCAGAACATAGCACACTCACTAGGCCCAAACAGTTCCACGTGTAAGAGGTTTAATTGAGAGGGAGAGAGGGGGCAGTAGCGTGGAAAGAGAGGAGGGGGAGAGAGAGAGAGAGATGGAGGAATGTTCCATATATATATATATATATATATATGTATGTGTGTATGTGTGTGTGTGTGTGTGTGTGTGTGTGTGCGCACACGCGCGTGTTCTGACGTAGTGGCTGCAGGTAAAGGTGGGAGGTGAGCCCAATGGATTCTGGGAATATGATGGCTGTTGCCCTGGCAACAGGTCTGTGGACCCACCCATGCGTCACCACAGGCTTTGGATGCCCTGATGCTAACATGCCTCCCTTTTGATATTATAAAGAGAAGGAAAGGAAAAGGGAAGGGGAAGCCTATAGTGAAAAGGGAATGAGGGGCATTGGGTCTCTTAAGCTACTTCCTTCTGTCTAGGGGCGTTGTCAATGAGGGTAGCTGGCTTTCACCATTGGGATCCACTTGGTAAATGTTCACATCAGGTTCCTCTGTGGACAGTGGCTCATCTGTGGGCAGCAGCTGGTAATCCTGTAACAGGAGCTGATTGATAGTTTGGTTACAAATTTTTTGAATTTGTCATTGAAGAAATGTAGAGACAAGATTAACAAGGCAGGGAGTAAATAATAACACCAGGAAGATGACTAGAAAAGGAGTTACAAACGGGAGTATCCACTTCCATAAGGGGTTTTCAAAAATCTCAGAACTGGAGGTCTTATGGTCCCTGAAATTTTTTATGTCTGACTATAGCTCCTAGATTTTATTTCTTACTATCCCAGATTGGTTGACATAGAAGCAGCATTCTTCTTGGAGGAACAGGTAAAGACCACCTAATTCAGCTGTCAGGATATCTAGTCCCCGTCTGTTCTGAAGCACCAAGGCTGCCAAAGTATCGATCTGTTTTTGGATAGTAAGCACAGTTTCAGACATTTTTTGAAAATCGCTTTGAAACTGAGAAGTGAATGTATTATATATATTGGATAATGGAAGTTGTTATCCCTGCAACTCCAGTACCAACACCTATGGCTATTCCCGTAGCAACCAAGATTGGCATAACTTGAACTGCCTTCTTATGCTGGGCAGCTATCATATCTACAACTGGGATTGGCAGGGGCTCGTTTCCCTGGATTATTCCCAGTTCAAGGAAAAGAAGTACTAGTGTGTAAACTCCTGACCAGCTAGCAGGTAGACGATGATATGTCTGAGTGCCACAAAGAATTGATGTGTTTTGGATTATAGGGCACCGTGGCAGAGATGATATATCAAGGGTTATGGTTCTATTGCAGTCTAGGGAGCTCAGCATTCCCACCGAATGAGTCCCAGAGGCCTTAAAACAGGTTGCCACGCCAAAGAGAGGGACAGAGGTAAGGTATGGAGTCATGGCAACACCGGAGCCAGGGCATCTGACAAAGGGTGAGGTAACATTACTTGGCAGTATCACTGGAGACGCTGTAAGTGACAATTGTGAGTTAGTTCCAGGGGATACACATAACCAGCAATCCTTAGAGCATCCAGGTCTGGTGACATTAAGGAGTTGGTATGCCAAAGGTTAAGGTCTGAAGTAAAAGGCGAAATGACAAGTTAGTGCCATTTATGAAGGGTGATGTCAAAGAGGAGTGTTTGATTATCTCCCCTACTTTTTCGATATCCAGGGGTTGTGCAATTGTGACATATTTTCTCTGGATATGGATGGTACTTATTGGGGCCCCGGGATGATTTTTATGATAGAGCTTACCAATAACTCCTGTCTCCCAACTGGAATCCCAAGGGTCTTGTATGTAGAAAAAGAGTGTCTTGCGATGTTGATAGAAGAAATGATTGATCTGTGATCCTAGCATATGTATTTGACAAGACCAACATGGGCAGACCCCATATTTGTCTGGCCATTTTCTACAATAATCTTTTGTCTGGTCAAAGAGAAAGCAAGTATAAAGATCATAATATTTAGATGGGATTACAGATACTGGGATGATAGCAATTTGGATTGGTTCCTGGCATCAGGCTATAGAGCAGTTTCCTGATCCTATTTGGAAAGACTGTTATCTATGGGGGTTTCTTGAACCTCGAATCTCCAGATATAAGGGCTACCCTGGATAGAAAAGAACAGCAGGGGGAGGATGAGAAACCCATGTCTAATCCAGTGAGGTTGAGTTCGGCTGCCAGAATGGAGGCTCATTTTCTGGGATTGGGGACAAGGTGGGAGGTCTCGTTGTCCTCTGGAGCTTAACAGAGCACAGTCCTATTAAGATTGATATGTATAAAGAAGAGTCATTTTTAGGTGGAGGAATGAAAGGTTTGAGGTAAGACAGATGGACCCAATGAGAGAGTCCCTCGAGTTTAGCAGCTGTAGGGGTCACAAGAATTACTTTAAAAGGGCCCTGCCATTTGAGAGAGAGAGAGGTGAGGGCCAATGATCTGGAAGGAATAGAAGGACTTGATCTCCAATTTTGATAGGTAGTGGACCGGAGACAGTGTATGACCGAAGTAGATGGTGGTCAGCAAAGTTCCATAGGAGAGAATAGAGGTGACAAAGTAATGGGGTAAGTAGATGGTCTGGGAGGAGAGAGCATTTAGGTGAAAGACCAGGAGTTAGGACTGGACATCCATACACGAGTTCAAAGGGAGAGATGAGGAGACGTTGCTTTGGGAGAGCTGGTAACCTGAAAAGAGCCAGATTGGGTAGGAGTTTTACCCAATCAAGGTGAAGTTCCTGTGACATCTTAACAAGAGTGGTTTTAAAAGAGAGATTAGTTCTTTCTACCTTACCAGAAGACTGAGGGTGATAAGGGGATATCTAGGGCCTTAGATAGAATTTGAGAGACTTGGGAAGTAAATTCAGGGCCATTGTCTGTTTGGAAAGAGGCTGGGACACCAAACCGGGGTATGATCTCTTGGAGGAAGAGATCAGAGACTGTCTGAGCCCTTTTGTTAGTTGTGGGAAATGGCTCTACCCACACCCAGAAGGTGTCCACCAAGGCCAGGAGGTACTTGGCATGCCTGACAGTGGGCATGTGGGTAATGTCAAGTTGCCAGTCAGTTCCAGGAAAGGAACCTCTAGCCTGATGGGTAGGAAAAGGGGTGCTACGATACCTTGAGTTGGGGTTAGATTTCTGACAGATTTTGCAAGAAGCAGTGATAGATTTTAAGAAGCTTAAGTCCTCAGGAGTAGGCTGTAGAGAGAGAGGGTCTTGAGCTTGGGTTATGTACCTGGTAGAGTTCAGTAACTGGATGACAATGGGAGAATGGTGTTTAGCAACAGAGGAGTTTTGGACATCCCAGACTCGGGGATTCACCTGAGAAGCTGGTAAAGGAAATAATGTTACTGTTAGTAGGTTGGCTGGCTAGGAGAAGGAGCAGAGGAACTACTGGTTGAGGCTGGGTTTAGGCTAAAGTGGGGAACAAAGGAAATAGAGGCTCCCAGCCTAGCTAGAAGGTCCCTTCCCAATAAGGGGACAGGGCATGTTGGCACTACCAAAATGGAACACCCCTAAAAATGCAACTAAGTGGTGGAGTCTGGAGAGGGAAATAGGGTTGTCCTCCTACCAACAATAGGAAAACAAGAAGGAGAAGTGGGTCCCCAAAACTCCATCAGGACTGAGTAAGTGCCTCCAGTGTCCAAAATGAAGGAGATGGGCCACCCAGATACCACGATATCTACCTGGGGCTCCCTGTTAGTGATGGCAATGGTCAGGTCAGGGGAGCCCGGGCCTTCTCAGTCAGCCATAGCCAAGCCTAGGAGATCAGCTGGAGGATTATCTGGGAGTGATGTTCCACTGTTCTGTGTAACATGAGGGCAATTAATAGCCCAATGTCCCTCTTGATGGCACCTAGGGCATGGCCCTCTTGGCTTGCAGAAGTTAGGGCTGTCTTTTGCCCAATGACCGTTTTTTACCACATTGTAGCAGGTACCTGATGGTCTCTGAGCCTTAGGAGACCACAAGTCTTGGGTAGTGGCTGGGGCTGGTCGGACAGCCTTTGCCAGCATATGGTATTTTTGTTTTCGGATTCTATCATCTCTCCCATGGTACACTTTGAAGGCCAGTGCTAAGACTTCTGCCTGTGGAGTTAGGGGTCCCCTCTCCAGTTTTTTTAAGTTTAGCTTTTATGTCGGGGTAGCTCTGGAAAAAGAAGTAGGTCCTCAGAAGTTGCTTTCCTTCTGGGTTTTCAGGGTCCAGATGGATTTTTTTGCTTGTCCTGGACAATCTCTTGGAGTTTTTCAAAATTTATTGGTTTTTAGGCCACTTTTCTAAGATTGGCCAGAAGGCATGTAATGAACCTGCCCCTGGCTAAAATATCACCTGCAGAATTGTAATTCCACCGAGGATCCTGGTCCAGCACTATCTCAGAGCCAATTGGGTATGTGCCGTCTGTTTGGTGAATTCCATTTGCATGCACTCTTGTTGCTTCCCAGACTCATCTGCATTCCTCAGGAAGGAGGTTATTAGTAAGAATCATATGAACATCATGGAAAGTCAAGCTGTAAGATTGAGTGATATACTGGAACTCTTTAATAAACTTAAAAGAATTAGAAGTATACGACCCCAGCCTGTTTTTTATTTGGGAAAGTTCACTAAGCGAGAATGGAACATGTACTCTGACAAGACCATCTACTCCAGCAACTTCCCTTAGAGGTAGGACCGTTGCTGGGTCAGGTGTCTCTGGGGAGGAAGGACTTGGAGGTTTGACTCTAGCCTTAGAGCGGGTGACAGGAGGAGTGAAGGTAGCTACCAATGTGGGTCATTTGGAGTGGCCCACAGCTGGCACAGAAAAAGAGGAGGGGTCTGGAGAGGCAGAGCTAGCAGACTCTGGGGCATCCTGGTGAGGAAGAGAAACTGAGGCAGAAGTTTGGGTTTTCAGCAGTGTGGAGACAGGTCTGCGGTGAAAAGGGGGTGGTTCAATAGCTGGATCTAGCATTGTAGCATCATCTAGCGGAGGTTGTGTAGATTTCATGGCTAAGAAAGTTGGGTTGGGAAACAAGAAGAGCACAAGGAGGGACTGGAACGGAGATAGAAAAATGTTTGGACATAGGGAACCTCCTTCCATTTACCAGTTCACTGGTAGTATGTATTAAGATTCTTTAAAATAGTTGGATCTAGGGTGCCATTAAGTGGCCATTTTGAACTCCCATCTAGTTGATATTTAATCCAGATCTTATTGCAGAGATATATTAATTTTGATGCCTTCAAAGTCAGGCGTTAGCTTTAAAAATTTGAGATTTTCCAGGAGACATCCCAGTGGGGTGCCTGGAGGTACGGTCGAAGACATTCTGACACCCATTGGCAGGTGGTTGGACTATTCGTACCAGTGTCCTGAGAACAGTCCAAGAACCAAGAAGTAACAGCCAAAGCTAGTGGTTCAAGTCATCATAGGAACCCCTTAGTGGCTACCCAGCAGACCCTGTCGGCCTGCTGTGGAAAGCAAGTCACCCTGGATCCAAGGATTTTTCGGCTGCAAGAGCCCGGAAAAATTGGGGAACGAGAGTTGCCTTTGAGGGAGAGGCAACTAATGGCAGAAGTCCTAAGACATATGTCAACTGGGAGGTGTGACTGTAAACCCCGTGGTTCCCAGAGAAGGCTGGCCAGGTCGTATCTGGGAAGCTGTAGGTCTCCCCTTGACTGATCCTACCAATTAATATGACAGTGTCTGTGTGAGAATTATAGCAGACTGGTAAATGGAAAACGTGAAACTGAATGGGTAAGTGTGGGCCTGAGCAGAGGCTAGCCCCACATGATAGACCAGGCGGGGCACAGCTCATGTGGTAGAATTTTGTATGTCCCGAGGTATATGGCTGCTGCTCGGCTCTGGCTGCAACTTGGTGGTGGTGTCTTCAGCAAGCAGCGGCAGCTTCCCTAGTGAAAGCCCGAGATTATCGTAGCCACCAGCTGAGGGGGCCATGAACTCCCTTACTCACAGCAGCCGTGGTGGTTGCTTGTGCTGACCGATCTATATGGTCCTGACCTCTGCATGGTCCTGACCTCTGCCGGTCCCTGCTGCAGCACATTGCAGTGGCTGCTGACAGGAATTGCCAAATCCGAGTCACAGCACCAAATGATGTGTTAGAACAGTGGTCTCTTCAGTACATACCACATTCACTAGGCCCAAACAGTTCCATGTCTAAGAGGTTTAATTGAGAGGGAGAAAGGGGGCAGTAGCACAGAAAGCAAGGAGGGGGGAAAGAGAGAGATGGAGGAATGTTCCCCATATATGTATATGGGTTCTGACGTAGTAGCTGCAGGAAAAGGTGGGTGGTGAGCCCAATGGATTCTGGGAATATGGTGGCTGTTGCCCTGGCAACAGGTCTGTGGACCCACCCATGCATCACCACAGGCTTTGGATGCCCTGATGCTAACACACCTTACCTCCCCATCTCTCCCCATGGCTTCAATCCTTGGGGTCAGTGAATACCCCCACCAGAGTGCAGCTTCCCAGTAAACCTGCCTTTATATATATACTCTAATCTGGCTTAAATTGGATCATTTCACTGGTGGCAGCAGAGAAATAACCTATCAGGCAAGGAGAGGAGAAGGGGTAGAAAGAGAGAGAGAGAGAGAGAGAGAGAGAGAGAGAGAGAGAGAGAGAGAGAGAGAGAGAGAGAGAGACTTACACTGTGTTTAGGTCTTATGAACTGAATTGAGGTTAGGTGTCTATAAAACCACAGGGTTTGCACCTTATATTTTTAGAACTCATTAGCTTTGTTTCCTCTAGATTTTATTGTGACATAGCTTGTCACAAAAATGCAACCTTATAAAGGTCAACCCTATTAAAAAAGTAGTCTCTGGAGGTTCCCTGGTTCTTTTGTGTGATATACTCTATCTTTGGGTTGTTAATTGGAACCCATCTTCAATGTGAGGCTGAGTTGTACTGAGAAGGCTAGGAGGATTCCATGACAAGCTTCAAATTGGCAGTTAAGGAGACTAGGCCTAAATCTCTGTTTCCAAGAACTGTGTAATTCCAGGCAAGTCCAAGTCTCAGAAGCTGCTGCCATCTGGCCTGAGGCAAGGACAATGGGTCAGCAGTAGTTTCCAGACTTCCTCAGCTACTTCCTCAGCAGTAGTTTCCAGACCTTCCCAACAAGTTTCTAGACCCCACACCCTGGTAATGGAATGTTCATAGAGATGGGCCCAACAGATTAATACAGAGGTCACCTACCCTAGAATTTTCTAATGTGCTTTAAATCAGGCCTGCAAGCTCACTTGCACGTCTTGTCTATTCTGGTAATGGGGACTAAACCCAGCATACTGGACTCTTTGTATTTACATACACTTTGAGTTCTGGGTATCATTCTTCAGAGAATCGTGGACCCTTACATTACTTGCAGACAAACTTGTCTTATAATAGCAGAGGTTGACAGCTTGACTTGCTTCATTAGGCCAAGTGTTCATTCCACCATTGAAATGGAAAACACAAGGTTTTGGATTTCACTGATCTTGGGAAAAGCAGAAACAGTTCCTTACTAATTTTCTGTTAATGTTAAACATTCTGTTGAGCTCACTCAAGTATTTGACTTAATCATGATATTGTCTCTTATTACCAGATCCCATCACCCTGGAAAGCTTGCTGTCTAAGTCAAAGTACTAAGTTTTTCTGAGCAAGTTCACATTCTGTCTGGTAACGATTACAGATCCTCTCTCACTGGGATTAATTCATTTAAGCAGCCATGATTCTCAGTGTTGAGCAAATCTAGGGCAGGCAACTGTTTGTGGATTAGATTCCTGCATTAGATCCCAGTAGAGCAGATCAAAGAAGTCCTTCCTGGGAAGAGGCACAGAATCAAATGGAAACTCCGAGAAAGGTAAATCCCAAACCAGGCTAACTCCCTCCCTCCACCCCCACCACACACACACTTCTAACACCCAAAACAAAATAAAACCAACCAACAGAAAAACAAACAAAAAACAACAACAAAAAGGAAAAACAACAACATACACAGCACAAAACAAAAACAAAAACAAAAAATCTGGAGATTCAGAATATCCTGTGGAAAAAGGGCAGGCTATTACAGCTAGCCCAAAGAAGTCTCTTTTGCTTATCCTTAGGTAACATAATTGCTTTAGCCACTGCCTTTTGCTGTTGTACTGTTTCCTTATTTCTGTTTTACAAAACACAGGTTTTTCTGCAACTTCCTTTTCTTTCTATTACTGAATACCAAAGGGACCCAGATTAGGCACAAACCTCACCCAAACACCAATTTCCAACACAAAGAGACAGGGTGGCTGATTTTGAATTGGGCAGAAATCACAGCAGGTGGCTTGGCAGGAGTTGGTTTCAAAGTGAAAGATGGGAAGTCTGTGCTAGTGAGTTGGTAATTCCTCATTGGAATAGGTAGACAGTGTGGCCAAATAAGGAATTTTGATTGATGGATCTTGGTGGTCAACCTCAGGAATATGTCAGGCCTGAGGAAGTGGCCAAATAAGGAGTCTAGTGGTTTAGCAAAACACCAAGGAGGAAGAGCAGGACCCAACAATGCCATGTTCAATGTGAAGGGCCTCTTAGAGCCCTTCAGAGGCAACCTCTGAACAGCAACTATGGCCATTTGTAACTTTCAACTAAATTTTTGTCATTTTTGTCTTTGGACATCTGGGAAATTTACTAGGCTTTACTTTCTTTAACTATAGAGTTGGGCTAATCATGGAACTTTTTGTGTAGGCTAATATTAAAGAAGATGACATTCTAAATTCTTTAATGTGTTATCTTAAAAGTATTGAGTATCACTGGGCATGTTTGTCCATGCCTTCCAGCCCAGCACTTCAGAAGTAGGCACAGGAGGATCTCTGGGAGTTGAGTTGGATGCCAAGCTGGTCCACAGCATGAGTTCTAGGTTGGCCTGGGCTACACAGAAAATCAAAGCATAACAAAACAAAACAGCAACTAATTGTCTTGATCAAAGCTTTAGATGAAATGCAAAATGGGATTTAGATTTATACTCACTTAAACATATTGCTTTCCTGTTAACCATGATAACTGGTCCAAAAGTGTAGATAGTTTTCATGACTACTACTGAAACTGCCCTCAGTTTCACAAATGGGGTTCTTACTCAGCCAGGAGGGAATAAAGGACCTGAAATAGAGGGTTTGAAATGCAAAGAGAAAACACGAAGCCAAGTTGTGTCCCAATCAAGGCTCCACTTTACTGAGAATAAACCAGGGTTTTTATAGTCACAGGAGAAACTGAAAATAAGTCTCTAGATTACACTACAAAGAAAGTTCAGGTGCCAAAGTCCCCAGGTTCAGATCTTCAGGCAGCTAGCTGGTTGGCATACTCAGGCGGTGGGCTTGGTCAGGTGGCTTCTTCAGAGACAAACAGTCAACAGAGGGCATCTGTCTTAGCTTCCAGGTGTTAGCCCCCAAACAGAGGCTGCCAGGAGTCCAATGGATGACTGAAGTGAAGAGGGGATGTAACATACTACTATTTTGTTCACAGTTAATAAATAAATAAATAAATAAATAAATAAGCAAAGAAGATGTGTTAGTCCTTGTGGAATTTGTTAATTAAGCTATTTTTCCTATATTACTTCAATCAATTATAAAGAGATATGACACTTATTTAAATGATAAGTATCATCGAGGAACCTAGATGTGGGCTAAATGAAAATGGTTCGCTTAAGACTTAGATTGAGGGAGAGGTTACACAGGTCTGCTGCTAACAGACTAAGTTCCCAGGAAGAGATTTGAATCAGACTTGGAATGCTTTTTCAGATGTGGATATGAAGGATAGAAAATAAAAGGACTTATTCTAAGCAGTGCTTGAGCAAACACAAAAGCTTCTAGAGATGATGAGGGCTAAGTAAATGATATACTGTTAGACTGTCACAGACAGCAGTGTACATGGCTTTAGAGTGACCCAAATCCTGCCAAAGGCTACCAGGACTAGCAAAACTGGATGTGGGATTTTTGTAGGAACAATATCAAACTAATGAAGAGCCCAGGGTACCAGTATCAATATCAAAATTTTTCTTCAAATTGCTGAAAAATTGCTCTGTGGCCCAGTATTTATTAATTTCATATTTTTTGTCTCCTCATCTTTTCTATAATTAAACCAGAAATTTAAATTCAGGTTTCAAGCTCCCTTAGTAAACAAGAGCATTCACAATAATAACCTTGTAGATGAGTGAATTCCTCTTACAACAAAAATATTCAATAAGTCAAAACTAAATATTTGTGTAACAATTCAAAAATTATTTATATGCAGTGCTTCATATTGTTAAGCAGAAACTGTATACTCTCTGCTCAGCACATAGAATACTGTTTTCAATGCATGAACAAACCTGTTTTATTGAAAGAGGTGGTGGAGCAAAACTGTGGGCTGTGTAATCTCAGCTAACCTTTGTTAACACATAAGGCAATCAATAAAATGAATCACAGATATTGCTTGATTATATAAAACCAACCCCCCTCTAAACCTGTGTTCTCTGTTGCTTTCTATTGTTCGCTGCCACCTTCCTGCAATTCTCTATTTAGCAAATCAAACAATCATACGATGTTTTGCAAGCCTAGTGAATGTGGATGAGAGGATCGGTGGTGTAGCTAAAGCTCACCAGTATTTTTCCTTAGAAACCTCTATTTTCAGAGGCTTGTCACTTAGCTACAAAAATACTGTTATAGTTTAGAACTTGTTGTACATGAACTCACTAGAGACAAGAAGATGGTCACAGATGCTTTTTGCTTCTTTCTAAAATGAGCTATTTGGACTACTTGCTTTCAAAAAAGCTGAGCTAAAATAAGAGGTTGTCATTTTTATACTTACTCTTACAGCTATAAAAACAGCTCCATTTAATTGAGGAAAACTGTTTTAGGTCACTATATTATCATGTAGAAGGAAATACATTTATTTAGTAACACATAGAAATATGACATTAGGTGTTTAACAAGAATAATAGGTTACCAACTAAGTAAAAGTACACATATATTGGTGATACTTGAAGTATTTTTTATTCCTATGTAGTTTTTCTCTATTTGATTAAGACAGGGTCACATTTTGCAACCTAGGCTGGCCTCAAAACCACTGTTTTTCCTGGGCTGGCTTTAAACTCATGATCTTCCTGTTTCATTTACACAGATGCTAGGAATAAGGGCATATATCATAAATTTATTATGCAGAATTTATGTATTAGGTCATCTTGCAGTTATTGACTCTTTTCAAAATACACATATATGATGTGTGTTTTAATTTGTTTTCATTTTTAATCCTTAGGCATTTGCATTTAGTGAGTAGAAGGAAAAGATATGAAGATCTCAGATACACATTGTTACTCAACAGTGAAAGAGTGGTATTAAAACATTATAAATGGCTGGGCAGTGGTAGCTCATGTCTTTAATCCCAGCACTTGAGAGTCAGAGGCAGGTGGATTTCTGAGTTCTAGGCCAACCTTGTCTACTGCATGAGTTCCAGAATTGCCAGGGCTATACAAAGAAACCCTGTCTCAAACAAACAAACAAACAAACAAACAAACAAACAAATGTTATAAATGTGCAAAGCATGTAGTACCAGTAACCATGAAATTCTACCATTTGCAGCAACATGGAAGGAACTAGAGATCTGTATATTAAGTAAAAGGAGTCATGAACAAGAAGAGAGGTACACATCTCCTTACTTACGTTTGCCATATAAAATCATTGTTTCTGTAGAAGTTGTAAGTACTGAGTGCAGGAAAAATGAAGAGAAGAAAAAGATCAATGAATCCTAAATTGAGGGGATAGGAAAGAAGTTCAATGTATATTAATGTAAATCTCACTTTGTTTTTTTTTGTTTTTTTGTTTTTTGTTTTTTTTTTGGTTTTTCGAGACAGGGTTTCTCTGTCAGGGTTGCCCTGGTTGTCCTGGAACTCACTCTGTAGACCAGGTTGGCCTCGAACTCAGAAATCCGCCTACCTCTGCCTCCCATGTGCTGGGATTAAAGGCATGTGCCACCACCGCCCAGCATAAATGTCACTTTTATTTCCTCTGACAAAGCGATGAGATGAGAGCCATACTCAAGCTGTGTAAATACAAGGCCTCGGTTAAGCACCGAGTGTTTCCTTCTCTGTTCTAATTATTACTAGGCCTAGGCCTGAACGTTTCTAGCCTTTGTATAAATCCAATCTTCCAAGCTTACTGAGTCAATTCAGCTTCTCTTGGCATCTGAATGAAGTGTTTTGCTTGGCCTCATACTAACTTTGGCAATGTATTCTAATCTGCTTCCTCATTCTCTGGCTCATTCTGCCTTCACCTGTATTTAGGTTGTTCTCTCTGTAACCTATCTCTAAAATTGCTCTAGTAAAACAGTCCCCCGACACACACAAACACACACACGCGCACACACCATCTACCATACACCCACCTCTCTCACTCTCCCCCCCCCGCACATAATTAGCTTTAATATGCTGTTGTTATGAGAATTGTGTATATCCTATCTCTGACTCATTCTGTCAAACCTTTCTTTGATTTGTCACCTTGTCTGCCCCTCAATTAGGCTTTACTTTCAAACATTGCTGCTTGCTTCAACAAACTAACCATACTTTCATTGTTAGGGATTAAATGTGTATAGTAAGGGCATGTCTATATTTTAGCTAGATCATCCTGTAATGCAGGGCCTGTCTGCATTGCAGTTGGATTCTATCTTAGGATATGATCCCTTTCCAGAACAGTCATGTATTGCTGTATAGCAAGGCATATGTGGAAAACAGTAATGACTTCTATGCTTCCAAAAGCTAAAGGAAAATGCTGGGGCCCAGGAATTGTCTCTCAAACCACACGAACATGGATCTCAGACAGGAATGTTTCATTGAGCATATGCCTCAGGACAGATCAACCAGGGCCATGGTCCAGATTCAGGAACTGAATCAAGACACTCAAGTTAAGATCCTAAAGGGTTTTTAGGACCAAAATCCACAAACATGTGTGCCAAGTTATTTCATCAATCAATATTTAGGGATAGGAAACTTTCTAAGGAACATATCTTTGTTATACAGTTATACTGTTCCCATTGATTGAGGTATTCAACGGTGGTAGGAGACTTGCCTAGACTAAGATTCATGTCCTAATTTGTCTACCAGGATGGGACTTGTCTAATATTCATGTCTTGAGTTGCTGACCAAGATGTCAGTTTCCAGGAAGGTCTTGGGAATTTAAACTTTACTAGATACTACACCAAATGGAAGTCTTATTCCAAATAGTTTCTTATATTGGTGTGGGTGTCTCTCTTATATTGGGGTCTATCCCTGTGGCAGAGTATACCTTAAAAGCTAATAAATGGGTGCAGAGAGCACTGTTGGTAGAAGGTTTGGGCCCAAGTTTAATGTGGGTAGCCATAGACAACAGTTCTATTGACTTTTATCATGCTTGGTTTCCAAGGGGTGTAAAATTACAGAATATGTAGCCGGGCGTGGTGGCGCACGCCTTTAATCCCAGCACTTGGGGGGCAGAGGCAGGTGGATTTCTGAGTTCGAGGCCAGCCTGGTCTACAGAGTGAGCTCCAGGACAGCCAGGGCTATACAGAGAAACCCTGTCTCAAAAAAACAAAAAAAACAAAAACAAAAAAAAATTACAGAATATGTAATCAGTCTTTGCATTAGAAAGTTTCCTAGTAACAGCTGAAACATATGATAAAATTTACTTATAATCTCAGGCTAGTCAAATAACTGTTTTGGCCTTAACATTTTACCTAGGCCTAAATATTTCATCTAGGTCTTAATATTTTGTCTAGGCCTTAACAGAAATTATATTAAAACTTTTAACTATAAAGAAATGCTATATGAGATATATTTAATCTGATTTAAATATTATAAATACATGCAAACATCATAATGTACCCCACTCTATAATTCTTATATTTTATATGCAATGAAAAAAGTTTTAAATAAAAGTATGACAACAATGGCTTACAAATATATTATAGATATAGGCCATTTATAAATAATCAATATTACTTACCTTTAATAAAAACTTAATAGCTTTTAATTAATTTGCTAAGATTTTATATTACCTTCCCAGTGATGAGGGAAAAGGAAATATTATCTTAATTTCCTGGGAAGTACTAGGAAAAGACTGAAAATGTAGACACCTTTTTATTCTGTTGCCCTTTCTTTTCTAAGAAGTTCTATGTTACTGTGCTACATTTTTGGACATGGACATACACACACACACACACACACACACACACACACACAAACCCAAAAACCCATAAAATATGTAATACACATTTGTACTTATACATATATACATATATACTCATATATATACATATATATGTACATATGTATATGTGTATGTGTGTGTGTATGTGTATGTATGTATGTATGGGAGAATTTATGTACAGAAAGAGAGAAAATGTATTTTTTTTTCTAATAAGCTGCCTCTCTTTCCTTCACCCATAGCTCTCAGGTCATCTGGGAGTGATACATTTCTGAGCAAATATTTTCCTGCTATTGTAACAAGAAAAGACAGGGATTTGCCTTAGTTGTTTCATCTCTATTTCTTGTTATACGGTTTGCTTTAATTTGCTTTTTAGATATAATAACTTTAAATTTATTTCATGTTCTTCATTACTTACCAAATCTCTGTCAGTTTCTAAATTATCTGATCATTCTGTGAACAAGAAACACCGGTGACTTTGAGGTTGTTGTTTTGTTTCCTTCTGTGTATGTTGGTAATACTGCAGTGGTGGTTGTTATAGTAACCAGCTATCTTCAACAGAGGAAGGGGTATGGGAGTTTTCCAATGCTTACCACTTAATAGAAGTAGATAAAGTTTTAAAGATATATTTCACATTTCAATATATTTTTTAAGTGAACTTGTTAGTTTTAAATCTCTAGTGTTAAGTAAAAGGTGGATTTTATTTCTAAAGCTGTCGGTCTTTTTGGAATAATGTCAATAAATTCAGTCTTCATCTCACATTTAAATTGATTTATCTAATTATTCATAAAATAAATGTCCCAGTTACCAAAATAATGAACTCATTCTATGTGGTCAGTTGTGTGTGCCATTGCCTCTCACAGACAGAATTCTATTTGTAAATGACTAAGTTCTTTACAAGTGCTTGCTAATTCCCCTTCAAGCTTTGCTCTCAAAAGTGGATACATGCATGCATAGCATGCTGTCCACCAGTCACTTACATCTGTTTCACTTATTTTTCGTATTCTGTATTTTGAAATACTTTTAATCTCTTTTATATTTTAGTTTCAATAGCCCCATTAGTAAATCTACTAATGCAATTAGAATATTATGTTTTGACTTAATTATTGTTTACACACACACGCACGCACACACACACACACACACACACACACACACACACTTTTAAAATGGATATATTTGATCATTGTGATGATTTGTATATGTTTGGCCCAGGAAGTGCACTGTTGGAAGGTGTGGCCTTGTTGGAGTAGGTGTGGCCTTGTGAGTGTGAGCTTTAATACACTTGTCCTAACTGCCTATGGGAAAGTATTCTGCTAGCGGCCTTCAGATGAAGATGTAGAGCTCTCAACTCTGCCTACACCATGCCTGCCTGGACATGGCCATGCTCCTGCCTTAATGACAATGGACCGAACCTCTGAACCTGTAAGCCATCCCTAATTAAAAATTGTCCTTATAATAGTTGCCTTGCTTATGGTGTCTGTTCAAAGCAGTAAAATCCTAACTAAGACAATCATAGAATAGGGAATATGTTTTTTTATTTATAATTTAAAATGTTTTTAAAATTTTAATATGACAACATCATTTTCCATTCCTTTTCTTCCCATAAAACACTCCCATGAAATGAAGTCCCTTCTCTCTCCAGATGAACACAACATTTGTGGTGAGATTGTGTCTCCTAGAAATGTCAGAGAAGCTTCATCCATGAAGCTTAGCAACATAGCTGCCTAAACAAAACTTGAGCAGTAATACCATGCATATGCTACCACAAAAGGGGAAAGCTCAGAGGACTCAACTCTAATAAAAGAAATATAGGTAGCTAAGAATTGTTGAGAGCAAGAGCATATTTTTAATTCACTTGATATGAATATAATTTTCATATTTAGAGATTCTACTTATTAAAGATTTCAATGTTTTTCTACATGATTAATAAAACAAGCCCCTTGAATAAGTGCATTTTAACTTTTTTACTAATTTTCACTTATAAGAGTCTATTTTACATTCCATTCTTCTTCATTGATTATAGTGACTTGAATTGGTGTGGCCCCCATAGACTCCTGTGTCTGAATGCTTAGCCACAGTGAGTTTCACTATTTTGAGGTGTTGCATTGTTGGAGTATGTATGGCTTTGTTGGAGGAAGTATGTCACTAGGGAATTGGCTTTAAGGTCTCAGAAGCTCAAAAACAATCTTAGTGACTCACAGCCATTTCTTGCTGCCTGCCAATACAGGTGTAGCAGTATATTATCTACTCTGTCCTGTGATTATTAGTATTCACTTATGCAGATCTATAATGAAAAATTAAAAGTAGAAAATGCACAGTTTGAGGAGGAAAAGGAGCACAGAGAAGTGGAATGGAGTTAAGTCCTGTGAGAAGTTCCTTCTTAAGCTTCATGTCCTCCTGCTTGCTATCATCCTTCCCACCATGAAGGTAAGGGACTAAACCTCAGAAACCATAAGCCAACCCCAATTAAATGTTTCCCTTTATAAGAGTGTCTGTTGTCATGCTGTCTCTTCACATCAATAGAAACCCTAACTAAGGCAGAAGTTGTTAACAAGGACTGGAGTATTGCTGTGACCATGCTTTTGGTTGGTGAGAGTGGACGTTGGGACTTTTTATTAGAAAAGCACTTGCAAGCAGTGGACCTTAATGGAGCATTTTAGTAGGAACATGGAGGACAGTGATACTGAGAGTAATTTGAACAGTGGCAGTCTGGCTCAAGAGGTTTCAGAGGAGAAGAATTTAGCAACTGGCCAAGAGACTATTCTTGTGATATTTTGGTGAAGAATGTGGCTGCTTTCTGTGCTTGTCCAAAAAGTCTACCTGAGGCTTATTGGACTAATTTCTTTGGCAGGAAAAAATTCTCAAAACAGCCTAGTAACTCAGTTCTGTGGCTAGTAGTGTTCACTTTTATGCAGATCTGCAATGAAAAGGAGCAAGCAGAACAAGAAGAAATAGAAAGTATACAATTAGAAGAGAAAAGGGGTTCCAGGAAATGGAATGGAGCTAAGACTATTCCACTTCAAGGAAACAAACTGATTAAACTAAATCTTACTGTAAGGGGAATAAACCAGGTGGTGAATTCAGGGCAAGATCCCACTCAACGAAGCTTCCAACTTATCAAATAAATAAGTAAATAAATAAATAAAATCTCAGATACTGTTGTAGTTTTACATACTTTTAATTCCAGTACTCAGATGGCAGAAGGTGGTAAATCTCCAAGTTCAAGCCCAGCCTGGTCTAAAGAATGGGTTTTAGGTCAACGAAGTATAGGCCATAAAAGAAAACATGAAAACATTGAAACTAGAAAGCTGGTGAAGATTTGATTGAACAAAGGGGCCGTGTTCCAGGCTCAGCAAGAAGCAGAATTTAGCAGCTTGAGCCACAAGGTTCTGGCTTTAGATACAGGGAAGGGGTGGGGAGAAATCCTCCATGACTATGGAAAGCTACTGAGGCCAGGCATGCGTTAGGAATATCACTGTGTAGAGGCCCAGTGAGGCCATTATGTAAAGCTCTGAAGGTAAAGCCTTAGAGATCCAAAGACACTGAGAATGCCAGGTTGTTAGGTACTTGCTATGGAACGGTGCTAACAGAGAATTGAACCAGCTCAAGAGAAAGAAGTGTGCTGTTGTCAACAAATCTGAAAGAAGTTGGATATCTGAAGAGTGTGTTTCCATCAGACATGGAGATATAGAGTTTTGAGTTGGACCACCTGGTCTTCCTTTGTTCCAGTATTCCCTCACTATGTTTTTTTCCTTCCTTTTAGGAATGGTACTCTGTGTCATTATATGTTAGAAACATGTGATCTGTTTTTGATTTTGATTTTACAGAGGATTACAGTTAAGAGATTGCATGAGTTTATGAAGAGACTTCGAAATTTGGTTTTAAACTTGTTTGAGACTGTTGTTGAATGTGAAGCCTTTTGAAGTTGGGCTTAATGCATTTCTGCATTATAGTATGGCCACAAGTCAATGGGAATCAGGAAGTGGAATGTGGTCATTTGAATAATAACGTTCCCCCCACCCCCATAGACTAGCATGTTTGAATGCTTGGCAATAAGGAGGTGTAGACTTGCTGGCGTAGGTGTGGTATTGTTAGAGGAAGTATGTCTTCCCCACTAGGGTGGTTTGAGGTCTCAGAAACTCAAAACCAAACCTAGTGGCTCTCTGTCACTTCCTTTTACATGCTGGTACAAATGTACCATTTTCAGCTTTTTTCCCTGCACCATGTCTTCCTGTATGCTGTCATGCTTCCCACTTCCCACTTTGACAATAATGGACTAAACTTCTGAAACCGTAAGCAAGCCCCAGTAATTGTTTTCCTTTATAAGAGTTGTCAGAGTTATGGTGTATCTTCACTGCAATAGAAACACTAAGACACCGATAGATTTGTTAATGTCTCAAGACATCTAAATACACATAAACACCCATACATACATAATTTACTGATTAACATTGTATATATCTACAAACTTCCATATAGAAATATTTCCATGTTTTTTGCAGATATTTTTTCCTATAGAAGAATTTATATCATCTATTAGGAAGGTTTAGCATAGTTCAGTTGGTCATAAATTTTCAACAAACTTTCAAGTTTGTTCCCATTCATATAACAATAGTCCTACAATAGTCCTTTATTTAGACATATATATATATATATATATATATATATATATATATATATATATATATGTATATGTATATGTTATATACAGTCACCAAATAATGCGGGAGACAGACCCAACTGGCCAACTCTTGGGGTTGGATTTATTGTCCAAAGGAACTTCACAAGAATTTTCAAACAATCTAGGATGTTTCCAAGACTATAATTGGCCTCCATAAACTGATAGCTAGGTCCCATTGATGAAGACAATGTAAGACCCATACAGGTCATTGAACTTAGAGAGGTCAAGCTGGTGCCTAAATAGAAGCTTCATCCCCATGTTCCAGTATCTGTGTTACATTAAGGTGCTCTGAATATTCTCAAAGAGAAACACGAACACCACTCCAACCACAGACTGTCCATGAACAACTGTGTATTACTTGCAAGATGTGCAATGGTGGCAGAAAGCTTGTAGGACTAAGTAAATGATGTTTAAATTGTTTAAGGTCCATCCATAAGATGGAACACATAATGAACACTAAAAATAAAACTAACATATGAAGTATCTATAGATTTCTGGGAGTGTTTCTCAAAGAATTAAAATCAGTGTACCACAGACAATACACCAGCATGTTCATGTCTAATAGACAAATTATGGAAATATATAGGTGTCCATCAATATAGAAATAGATAAAAGAAATGTGACATATAGACAGTGGGATTTCTCTCAGCAATAAAGCATAATGAAAGTATGTCATTTGCATGAAAACATAAAAAGCATGACAATCCTATTAAGTAAAATAAGCTATACTCAGAAAGGCAAATACATTTTCTCTTATACCTGTAAATTTTATTTGTGTGTATATTTATATATGTGGATATTATGCACACACATATGTTTAACATAGGAAAGAAGTTAAACACTATTTGAAGGACAGAAAGAAACCAGCAAAGGGATGGTGAAAGACAAGAGAAGGCAAGGAGGGTGAATATTAGGAAATACAGTGATATATATCTTTGAAAGTCATTATTTTCACATTGAAAACAAGTGTCAAAGATTGAAAAATGATAGAAGCAAAAATATCATGCACATAGAAATCTTTAAAAATGATGTTCCCCTGACAATTGCTAGGCTGATATGTGACATCATTTTATGACTGAAAGGAAAAAAAGGATGAAAGAATGAACAAACAAATACATGCTAAGCTTAAACGTTACCTTTATTTTAAAATGAATGATAAATTCATCTTTAATAATAGCATAAAATAAATTTCTACAAAAGGAACTTTAAAGATGGTTTGGAAGTCAAAATAAAATACTCTCAGCAAACAAGCTGAAGAACAGAACACTAAAAAGTACAAGTATGTTAATAAGTAAATAAAGGAATTTTAATGACAATTTACACACGTACATTAGTCTGATAATATATTAATTTGAACGAGTAAGAACATAGGTTATATTGTGAAAACAAATGTACAAATAAAACATGAAAAAAGGTGAGACTATGAAAATTGTCCATATATCAACATTTCATACTTTTCTGAAAACATTTATATAAAATTGTTTCTGAATACAAAATTATTAAAGGTATTTTCTTCTGTATAAATACAAAGGAGTAGGAACAGAGAATATATAGCAATTGAGATAGTTAAAAATTAAATTATGAAGGCTGGGATTCTTTCTAAACAATATTTACATCAAATGTCAGTAAACTGATATTTTGAGAAAAACATTTTCATATTGGATATTATTTAGATGCAAGAAACTACTATGTATATTTTTGAATATATATAGTTGACACACAAAGTTACTACTCATACAAGTTAAGATAAAATAATGAAAAGTGTTTTAAAAGTCTATTATCAAGAAGAATGTCAACTTTTTCTATTAAAATATCCAACTAATTGAGAAAATATAAATATAGTATATGCATTTGAAATTCAATAATAAAGCCATCCAAATCATGAAGAAAAATCTATTAGAGCAAAATTAAATATACAGATATCCATATTAACTGTAGAGAATTGCTACAGTCTCAGGAAAAAAAAGGAAACAAAACCATGAATATGTGATTTCAATAATATATACTAATTTATCTACTAATTAATCAATTAATCTATTAAATAACATTAAGAGATTATTTTACACCCTCAAAATTGAAGATTAAGAATTTCTTGATGTATGAGTATCCAAAAGTCACATAAAGAAAAACAAATGTTTATAGTTAAGGAAACAATGGTAACAAACAATACTACTTTATTTTCACTCCATCAGCTACTGTACATCTTTCCAGGATGAATGTGATCAATGCCCTAGTAAACATCTTCTACCATAGGGGTGAACTTTCCACAGCTGCAGAATCCTTCTGACTCTAACAATTCATAGTAATTGCTATGAACTACAAGTCCACTAACAACAAATCTAGATGTGCTATAACAACAAATCTAGATGTGCTATACCAGTAGGGATTTTGTACAAGGGGTCCCCAGTCACTGCCACGGAAACCACCAATAGTACCTCAGTAGACAACTGCAAATTGTTGGTCTCAAGCACAAGCTCTAAATTGTACTTGAGAAATTCAAAAACAATTTCAAGCCGAGTGGAAGTACAGAGACTACAACAGGATAGGGGTTGCTTGGGCAAAACATTACATAGACATAAAGTTGAATATTCACAAAAGAACAATAGGATGGATGAAAATCACCAGAGAGAACTAAGCAGGACACAGCAACTAAATTGGCCACAAAGATAAAAATTGTACTACATCACTGTCCTCTTTCCAGAACAATGACTTAATTTTTAATATATTTTTTAAGAATTTTATAGCTGTATATAATGTATTTTGATTGTATTCACCTCACTTCCAACTCTTCCCAACATCATGCCTTAGTTTTTTTAATAACCAAAGAATTGATTTCTTGCCAATATTTCGTGTTATAGGTAACACTGATTGTTAAAAAATTATTACCAAATATATACAATAAAATCCTGACCAACTGCTTGCTTGCTTTCTTTCCTTCCTTCTTTCCTTCCTTCCTTCTTTCCTTTCTTTCTTTCTTTCTTTCTTTCTTTCTTTCTTTCTTTCTTTCTTTCTTTCTTTCTCCCTTTATTTCTTTCTTCTTTTCTCTTTTTTACAGCATGCAAAGGGAAAGATGAGTGATGAGCAGAACTGATTATTCTTTTGTGACTATTTAAAGTACCGAAGTGAGAAATCTGCTGCTTGAAATAGAAAACAAACAAACGTAATCAATGTTCCCCTAGCAACAAATGCTCGAGCCATTGTGTTCTCTAGTAAGCTGTGACAGTGTGGAAGTGGGATTCTGGAGTGTGTGCATTGACACGAAGTAAGAGCTATCATTGTCATTTAAAAATGCCCTTCTGTGGGTTGGTTTTCTTTCACTTTTTCATCTTTCTCTGAACCTGTTCCTTACTCGCAATACCACTGTGTTTGACTGTCTGTAGCTCTATTATTTAACTGGTAATTCTCTTCAATAGCATTCAGTCTCATTTGTCATGGATTTCAGATTTTGTTGGGAACAGAGAGAAGCCAGGAATTAGAATAAATAAATCAATCTTAGCTAGACCAGCTGTTACTTCTGAGATCATTGGCAAACAAATTAGTAGACTGGAGCCTCAATAAGACTATTCTATTTTAAAAAAACTATTAATTCATATAAAATATAAAATTATATCTATCTATATCTATATCTATGTATACATCTGAGGTAACATAATGTCTTGATACTTGAATACATTATGTGAACTTCAATTTATACACAGAAATCTCCTAAAACACCTACCATCTCCATATGGCAAAATAATTTCTTCTAGCTTTTGAAATGTATGGCATATCATTGTTACCTATAGTGACCAGACAACAGCTGCAAAGCAGAACATTTTATTCCTTCCTAACTATAACTTAACATCTCTTGATCAGTTTTCAACCATCCATTCTTTCTCTATATACTCCTGAGCCACCAGTAACAACTTTGCATTCTCAATGTTTACAAGTTCAATGATTTTATATATCACTAGAATGGTGACATGGTGCACTTGAAAGAATAAGGCATTTTAATGCATATATGTAAAAATGCAGACTTGATTTTGGCAGAGGTATGATCAGTTTTCTCTAATTTATATGTATATATGAGGTATCAAATAATTCCCACTATTGTTTCATTTATTCATTTACTAAATAACAAATTGAAATACCTATTGTTATTTTCATTTCAGAACCTAAGAGAAAATTAATAGTAAAACTACAATGAACATACGAAAAGTGTAGTAAATGAGAATGCATGCAACCTCAGTTTTACAGTAGCCTATGTGCAATCATAAATGTCTTATTGACTAATATACAACAATTTATAATTTTTATGGATTCTATAACACATTTTGAAAAGAATGTTATTGAGAAATACTTTGTAAACTTTCGTGTAATCAAAGCTGACTGGTGCAAGAAATTTATCTGTTTCTTTTCCAAGTCCCATGAAAATTGCTGGAAAACATGATTTTGAGAATAAATTAAATATAATAACCACAGGCTGGAAAGATGGTAGTAGAATAGAAAGTGATTCAGACAGTTATAGAACATATTCTGTCGATTTGAGCATAAAACCCATGGCTACTATGAATTCTACAACCCTAGAGATATGAAAATGAAAGCTTCCTTGAAGGCAGAATGTCCCTAGTAGAACCATAAACTTTCATTATCAGAAATAGTAATTGCCAAACAAAGGCAATGGTCTTATGTCAGAACTTCCTTATTTTTCTATCATTTTCAGAGTCAACCTACATATCCAATTCCCCAAATGAGAGGGATGTTATTGCCAAAGATACTTACAGAGCTGATATGTGGGCAAAAAAAATCATAGCAATGAAAATCATGGGTATTTCTGTCTAATGAAAGGTAAAATCATCTTTACTATAAGAAAGATTTCTGGGAGATATTGTTCTTCTGTGTACATGGTTTGGCTTTTTTCTTTTGCAATTTCATCTCTCTTCATACACAACCAACACTGCTCTTAGAGTCAAGTCTTCTCCACTTTGATGACTTGGATCCTACCATATTTCTATTGGTATGGATTCATCTTTGGTATACATTTTCAGGTTTGTTCTTTGTCTCCAATTTGGTTTTTGGAGTATTTTTATGGGACTTACTTGACTTGTTACTTGTGTCTGTTCATTTCTCATAGTTCAGCCTGTAAATTCTATCACTGGTCTTTTTCTCTCTCCTTGGTGCCTTTATGTTCGTAACCCAGAACCTGGTACACCCAGGAAAATGATTTAAAAAACAAACAAACAAACAAACAAACAAACAAGAACTGAAAGGTTTGCAAACACTCATGTGGAGAGTACTAACACTAGTCAGCGTTCACTTGTGAGAAAATACCTAAAAAATTTACTACAGAGAAAATGTCACATTTTTGTTTGATCATTTGTTTTCTTTTCTCTAGGGCCATGGTGAGGTAGGAGGTCATGGCAAGGAAAACTTGATATAATGAAAATGCTTATCCTCTGAATGTGGCCTTGTTGGAGAAAGTGTTTCACTAAGCCTAGGCTTTGAGGTATCAAATGATCAAGACAGTTCAATATCACTCTCTCTTCCTGATGGCTGCCTATCCAGATGTGGAACTCTGGGATCCTTCTCCAGTACCATGTCTGCCTGTATGCCAGAATGACTTCTGCCATTGACAATGAACTGAACCACTGAAACTATAAGCCAGCCCCATATGTTTTTCTTACTAAGATTTATCATGATCATGGTGTTCCTTCACAGCAATAGAAACTTTAATTAAGACAATTCTGCACAGCAAACAATATTACAGAAAAATATTTCACGATAATTTTTGATTACAAATATTCCAAGCTCTCAATAATTTGTACAACCCAATAGAGGCACAGCATGGTCCTGTAGTTTTCCAAAAATTGTAAGTGAGGTTTAGCACTTGAGGGAGCAGAAACATCTGTGAACCATTAAATTTCAAGTGAAATTGTTAGGAATGATTTCTCAAAAGTAAATTAACAACTATACTGAATTGACTGGGACATTCAGTTGCCTTTCAAAACCAGTAATTTGCTTTTGAGAAAATACTCCTAACATTTCTCCTTGAAATGTAATGCTTCATATACAAGGCTCAATGCTAAAGTAGCTTTTTGCAACCTACTCTTTATACAATAATAGTCTTTATGTCCTATAAATAGTTGCTTTTGAAACAGGAGACAGCAGAATCTTGGATTTCTAAGTAAAATGAAGTAGCATTTACATATTAAAGAATGTATACATAAAATTAATGTGCTTGAATATATAAATAAATATATATGTTCAGATTTCTAAAGGAGGAAAGTAGGGGGTATTGGAAAGATTACAAGTATAATCTGAACACTTATTGTGTCTACATGATGTGAAAACAGCAATACATTCTTAGTGAAATGTTAGCCTAAGGGAAATCTGTCCTGTGTGTGTTAGACTGGAATCTTAAGAAAGGAGAACAATACTATTTCTACACAGTAGGTTACTTTAGATGTCTGTCAGCACAAGTATTTGGGGAAATCTACAATCAGCAGGACAGCAGACTTGAGGTTCCTATAATACCAGTGTGTGGCTGCATCCAAATTGAAGCTTGCTCTTGAAAATTAATTCCATAGTAAGCAAGCTTAGGGGCTGCCTTGTAGATAGGGTGTGCTTAACAAGGCTTTGCCTTTCAAGTCATCCTAGCAATCTTACTGCCATATCTTTTAGTAACTATTCTTTTTATGAAATGACTATTAAGAGAATGCTTTTTAAGTCCCAGGCTGGAGTGGTATAGAGGAATCTGAAAACTTAGGAGTGCTATAGAAAACAATAGTGAAGCCTGAATAAACTATCAAGTGTAATGATGTAATGAAGATCTCAAGGAGACAGTGCTAATTAAATACTAGCAGCTGCTATTTATTTTCATTCTTTGCAGAACAATAGTAACATTTTAGAATTAAATTGAAGCAATGATTAGTGTGTTATGTGTGTGTGTGGTAGGGTGTTAATTTGAGGAGGTATAATAATCCAAATTCCTAGCTCTCTGTCTATAGGCTATTCTTCAGTTTCTTTCATTATACAAGTCATCAGAGTTGTGGAAACTTGCCATGTTCTTGTCTGCAGCTTTTATAATTTTGGTGGAATCTGTTCCCTTTCAGCATATAATATTTTTGTTTTTTGTCTTTCAAAATCAAAGTCCCAAGAAATCATTTTAACTTTGTCTAAAGGAGCAATTGTCTTGAAAGTCTGCTTACTAGGAATGTCACAATCTTAGGATTCTTTATGGCAATAGGAGTTTATCACTGGTGTAAACTGCATCAAACACACAACCAGAAAACATCTTGAACAGTTTCTCAATCTTTATAATGCTGTGATACCCTAAATATAGTCCTTCATATCATAGTGATACACAACAATAAAATTAGTTTTGTTGCTACTTCATAACTGTAATTTTTCAACTTCTATAAATTTTTATATAAATATTTACTATGCAGATGGCCTTAGACATTCCTTGTGAAAAGACTGTGATAGACTGGTGAAGAACTCCTGTCCTAGAAAGATTCAGACATTGCCCTGAAGCACATTAAAATGGAGACATCTTGTGTTTTCCCCCCAATTATCTCTGGACCAGCTTGGTTTTTACCATTTGTAGATGCTACGAAAAGTCAAAAAATTATCCCATGATTACTTAGGAAATTCTTCTTGGGAAAAATTTTGATACTTGAATCAAAGCATAAAATCTGCAATATGGAGTTTTGTGTTAATTAGATAGCATGAAGGTGATGCAATTCACAGGATTTTGTGGGTAGAAATATTATTTCTGTGTGAAATTCAGTATTAATTTTCTAAAATACATGTGCATACCCATAGATCTCTTTCAGAGCCTTTGGGTTTATCAATTCAGGAACATAATATTACACACATTAGCTAAAGAACTGTATAAACTTATCCTCAAGTGTTAGAAAAAGTTCTGTAGAGTAGCTGATTCTAGAAAAAAATAACATCATACGAGATATTTTTAAAATATCTGGGTTTAAAAATAAATACTTTAAGGCTTAAAGATTATATTTGTGTCTACATCTTTTTATAAATCTGTACATATATCCATGTGTGCTTGTGCTATTCCTCTATATAGAATAACTAATACAAAAAATAGAAGCAAGTTAATTTCAGTTCTTAAATTTTTTTATAACACGTCTGCTTGAGATTTTTCCCAATTTTGGTGAAGAGAGCTTGGCACATGGGTTGGGAATTGATATTCTAAGGACGTCTTGCACTGATTCACACAGACTTAACCAGTTGTCTCCCTGTGCTTCTTCCTGGGATGGTGAAGGAAGTGTCAGTCTTTGGTTTCCTTAATATAATATGAAAAAAAAAAAAAACAACACTCATTAATATGTTTTTAGTCTCAGTTTTTTAATTGATAAGAATACAAATAATCTAGAATCCAAACTAGGAAAGTGAAATAGAAGCAAACTATGTGTATAGAACACAACAGCTGATTCCTGAGAACATCAGACTGATTCCTGAGAACATCAGGCAAAGTCTATTCCTAGGTGATATTCTGGATTACCTGAGACACAGCTGACAAAAACAAAAACAAAACAACAAACAAAAAACAACAAAAAGAACAACAACAAACCTCTTATGTTGTTGTTGTCTTTCATTGGCATCATAGCTGGTTAGGACTTTGGGTTACTTCTTCTCTTCTTCAGAAGTTTCCATGGAGACTTCTGGTACCATGAAAGATATTTCTCAGGGAGGAGGCTTTTAAATCAAGAACTTTTAACACTATGAAATCTATGAGAGATAAAGCTTCCAGAACCTGGAATGTTGTATCCTGTTACTTTGCTGAATGGATTTATTACCTATAAGAATTTCCTGGTAGAGTTTTTGTGTATTTTATGCATAAATTAATATAATGTGCAAATAATGATATTTTGAATGCTTTCTTTTTTATTTATATCCACTTTGTCTCATTTATTTATCTTATTACTTTAGACAATACTCCAAACACTATGTTGATGAGGAGTAGAGAGAGTAGGCACCATGCCCATGGTCTTACTGGGAATCCTTTGAGTATTTTGTATTTGTCATGATGTTGGCTGTGAAAATGTTATAAATTCTCTTTTATTTATGATCCTTTTATTTTGATTTTATAGGGAATTACAGTTTTCATGAATCTTGGAAGAGACTTTGAACTTGGGCTTTTAAACATTGGTGATACTGTTATAGACTATGGGGATTTTGAAATTAGACTAAATGCATTTTGCATTATGGTACATTTAGTTATGGCCCCCATAGATTCTTATGTTTGAACAAGCCTATGGGGGGGGAGGGAATGGAATGTGGTGGTTTAAATATGCTTGGCTTATTGGACATGGCAGTAGGTGCAGCCTTGTTGAGTAGGTGTGGTCTTGTTGGAGGAACTGTATCACTGTGGTGGTAAGCTTTGAGGTTCTATGGTCAAGTTCTGTCCAGTGTGGAAGAGAACCTCCTCTTGGCTGCTTGCAGAAGCCAGTCTCCTTCTGGCTGCCTATGGATCAAGAACTGTCAGGTCCTTCTCCAGCACCAGGTCTGCCCACATGTAGTCATCTTCCTGCCATGATGATAATGGCCGAACTTTTGAAACTCTAAACCAGCCCCAATTAAATGTTTTCCTTTATATGAGTTGCCTTGGCAGTGGTGTTTCTTTACTGCTATGAAGTCCTGAGACACACATTCTTAACAAAATATGACAGATAAACTCATATGTCAATTATATTTCTCTTTTCTGTAACTGGTCATGTGACTTTAGCTAGTATTTATTCCTTTCTTCCTCTACTAACCATTCTGTTTTCTGTCATCTTGCCAAGATCCTCACCAGGTCTTACCTTTTTTCTTGAAGGTGTGACCTATACCTTTATTCCTAAGAACTTTGAAGCATTTATCTATCATCCTGCCTAGATTAGGTTGCTGTAGTTTCCCAGTGACTTTAATCATAGTTCATGGTAACTATGATTAAAGAAAGAGATGACCTAATGGATCTCCTGCACTCCAGACATAATCTTTCATACTTCCATTGTCACAAAGCAATTCGGTTTCCCAATGCCAATCTGGATCAATCACCTATCCTAGCACTGCTATTCCTTTCATAGACTATTAGTTTAGGTGCATTAGAAGCCCAAAGTGGCCAGGGGGAAGTCTGAGCTTTCACTTCAGTGAATGTTTGTGGGACCGTGAAAGCCAGCCTGTTTTCTGGTAGAGCTAGGTTTAAACCTCAGAGACACAACAGATGTTCCTGCAAAGGAAAGGTTGTTTGCACACTCCAAGACACCAGGACCCTGACAAGAGGTCCCAGCTTTCCATAATTCTGTGTCCATCAGTCATGTAGGGCAATTCCCTAAGCCCCTGGTATTCTCTCTGTACTCCACACCCACAGTTGCCAGGTAGGCCTGGCCCACTATAAAAGGGGCTGCTTGCCCCCTCCACCCTCTCTTACTCCCTTACTCTTGCCTCTCTCTCTTGCCCTCTTGCTTCCCCTCTCTCTGTATTCCCTTCCGCCTTTCTCCACATGACCATGACCAGCCTCTACTTCTCTATTCTTTCCCTCTCTCTGCCTTTCTCTGCCTCTACAAACCTCTTAGCTCCCCTTCCAGCCATGACAATAAACACCTTAAAACCATGGACTGCCTGCTATGCTGGAGCAATGGAGTAGGTCTTCCTTTAAGGAGCTGCATCTAAACTCCTGCAGAAGGCCTGTCTGCATTCCTAGCCACGGTCTCCACCAAGCCTAGGATACTCTCATCCCTCGAGAACCAGCTGGAGCTCTCCTCTTGCTCTTTCCCCTTCAGCCCTGGGCCAGAGCTGGCCTGGTCGCCCACAGTCCATTCTCAGCTCTTCTGGGGCATCAGGTGGCAGCATCTGCAGTGCCCAAGAATGAGAACCTGCTGTTCCTGGCCTCTGTGTGGCCCATGAGCCAGCTCCCAGAAGTTCCTTGGGGACCTCAGACTGTGCCTCCCCATTCCCGGAAGGGGGTCCTGCTGCTTCTCACAGCCTGACACCTGTCCAGCAGCACTTAGGGTGCACTCGGTAAAATGTCCTGCATCTGCCTTCATGAGTAGCCCTAGCCCTGTGCGGCTGGACAAGGGACCCCATTTTA
>NW_022196897.1:42396996-42404712 GCF_008632895.1 Mastomys coucha
GAATCCTAGCAGGAATGCTTCTTGCTCTGAAATCAAAATGTCTAGGACTTAAGGTCATGGGAATAGCAAGTGAAAATGTTCCTAGTGGAATACTAGGAATGCTGGACCCATGTATCCTGGCTATGGCAAAATCTGTAGTTATGTTGGATGCTGATTCAAAACTCAAACTTCATTCTGGATAATACTGCTCTAGTTCTCTAGGAGACTGCCACCTAGTTTACCCTGTAATTGTGTGTTCAAAAGCCATTCCGTCTTTTTTTTTTCTTTAATTTATTTTTATTAGATATTTTCTTTATTTACATTTCAAATGATATCCACTTTCCTGGTTTTCATTCCAAAATAAAATAAAATAAGATAAAACCCTATTCTTTCCCCACCTCATCCTGCTCACCAACCCACCCTCTCCTGCTTTTTCACCCTGGTATTCCCCTACACTAGGGCATAGAACCTTCACAGGACCATATTTCTATCAGGCAAGCTGCTTCAAGATGGTGGGAAAGTTTTAAGACCAGTGAATTCCATGATAATGATCCCACCATCTCACTTTTCTAGCTGTGATGTGAGTTTCTTGGCCAAAATCAATACTATATACAATTCCATGATCATAGAGAAGTCATTCTGTAAGCCATAGATGGTGGTATTACAGAAGTATCTTTTATAGGAAAGACAGATCCATAACCAGAATTAGTATCCATTCCAGTAAGGAAAAAGCATTGTCTTTGCCATGGAGGAAGTGGTCTACCTGGCCACCAGGTCACTGGCTGGAGTTCAGTGTTTGTGATTGCTGTTGACAGGTCATGCACCAGTAGTAGCTATGCTTGTCTTAATGAGTGGAAGTTCATGTTGTTGAGACTATGTATAATCCCATCTCTACCACCATGGCCACTTTGTTCATGGGCACTTTGTTCATTGAGCAATGACAGGAATGACTGTACAAAGAGGCGGACTCTCCAAAAACATGGATCACTTTATTATCTAGGTGATTATTAAATTTCTCTTCAGCTGAGTCAACTTTTGATGAGTATTTTTATTGGATAAAAGTATCTTCACATCCTTGGGAAATTTGGAGAGATTTACCTGCATACTTGCCCAGATGTCTTTCTTACACATTTCCCATTCATGCTCTTTTCAAGTCTCTGACAGTCCAGTAATCTATTACCTACAGCCCAAGGATCAGGGAATAATTGCAAATCTGGCCATTTCTCCTTATAAACAAAGTGTAGGACCATGTATACTGCCCAGTTCTGCCCATTGTGAAAAATTTCCTTCTCTGGTGTCTTTTGAGGTTGTCCCATAATGGAGTTGTAATGCTATAGTTATCTACTTCTGGGTGGTACCTACACAACATGCAGGACCATTAGTGAATCAGGCACTAGTGTTCTTTCCCTTAGAAACTAATCATAGGGAATACCCCATGAAGATATAAGTGCATCCATGGAAGCAGGAGGTATTCTAGTGGGATTAGTACCCATAGGCATTTAGGCTATCTTTTAATGTCACTTCTTTGTGCCTCTGGGGCCTGATTGAGCCCAATCATGTGTATGACACTTCAATTTGATTATACATTGCTATTATGCACATCCCATTTTGTAGATTGGTGGGTCAGATAACATCAAGTTTACATATGCAGATATGTAGTTTGGAAAACATTGTACGGACCTGTTGAAGAATCTTCTCCTGTTCCAGACTCTGTGGCCTGTGTCTCTATCTTTCCACTGGGGTCTGGAGTTGTCTATCTGCTGCTAAGGCCTGTGGTGGGGCATGTTAGTCAAAAAGGAGGCAATGTATAAATGAGATATTTTATTATAGAAAAGAGAAAATTTGCCAGTCATGTAAAGAGAAAAAAAGGAGAGGAAGGAGAGGAGAAGAGATGGAGAAAGAGAGAGAAAGGAGAAGAAGAAAACAAGAGAGCAAGAGAGGAAAACAAGGGAGAGAAGAAAGAACAAGGGAGAGAGGAAGAAGGCAAGAGAAGAACAAAGAGCAAGAGAGGAGACGAAAAGGGCAAGAGAAGAACAAAGAACGAGAGAAGAAGAAATGAAGCAAGAGAGGACAAAGAGCAAGAGAGGGAGGAGGGGCAACCACCCTTTATATTCTATGAAGCATGGCTCTTCTATGGGGCAGCCCATGCCTGGCTGTGGCCAGATAACTCGGGGTAGGGTCCAGCTAGAATGGTGAGGGCTTGGGACATTGTCTACCTGATAGAGCACACATCTCCTGTGGGGGCAGTTGTGAGAAGTTGTTACTGAAACAGGAGCCAAAGACTCAGGAATTATAGCTGAACTCCCTCCATCCCCTGCAGGCAGAAACTGCCACTGGGACTCCAGAGTTCTAGGCCTATTTCTTGACTGAGCCTAAGTTGCCTGAACAGGCCACTGCCCTACAAAACCCCATATCAGATTGCAGATTTCTGTATCTGAGCTAGAGTAACAAACCCAGGAAAGTACTGTCTTCAGAATCCAAATAGTCCCAATAAACATTGTGCTTCCTTCTTGGTGATGGAAAGAATAAGATGCAATAACTTATCCTCCACCTTAGAAGGAATATCTCTGTATATCCACACAATGGGATTGTTAAGAATTTCAATGAAGTAGAAATCCCTTCAACTTTGGTTGGATTTATTTCCCATACCCTCGTGTGCAAATATGTTACCAATAAGCCCAAAGTGGTTGTTATTTTCTGCTCACTTGGTCCAATCAACATAATTTTATCAGTGTAAGGCACTAATGTGATGTTTCGTGAAAGAGATAAACAATCAAAATCTCTTCTAAGTTATGACACAAGGCTGGGGAGTTAATATGTCCTGGAGTTAAAACTGTAAAGGTATACTGCTGGTCCTGCAAACTGAAAGTAAATATTTTCTGATAGTCTTTAGAATCCTGAGGCACCAAGAAAAGGGCATTTGCTAGATCAATAGCTGCATGCTATGTACCAGGAGATGTGTTAGTTTACCTAAGTATGGGCATTACACCTGATACAGCAGCTGCAATTGGTGTCTCTATCTGATTAAGATTTTTGATGCATCTGTCTTCTGCACTAGCCACATAGGAGTATTAAAGGGAGATGTGGTGGGAATCACCATCCCTGCATTTTTCAAATTCCTGATTATTGCATTAATTTCTGCATTTCCTCTGTGTGTACAATACTGCTGTTTATTCACCTTTTTTCTCTAGCAAGGGTAACTCAAAGACTTCCACTTAGCCCTTCTTAACACAATAGCCCTCACTTAATAGGACAGGGAACCAATGTGAGAATTCTAACAACATGTGTGTGTGTGTGTGTGTGTGTGTGTGTGTGTGTGTGTGTGTACCAACTATACATTCTAGGACTAAGGAAATAATCACAGGATGAGTTTGAGGACCCACTGGACCTACTTTGAGTAGGTCTTCATCCCAAACTCTGTTAATCACTCTATAAGTACCTACTTTAACTGGAGGGTCACAATGTTTCTTAGGGTATCATGGAATCAGCATTAATTTAGAGCCAGTATCCAATTGACCCCAGAAAGTCTGATGTTTCTTTCTCCTAGTGTACAGTTATCCTTGCAAAAATCCTCATGTCCCCCTGGGGAAAGACTGGAGAAAGGCTGCCAATAACACTTTTAGGTACTTCATTAAGGTTCTCCCTTAGAGGGAACCCAATAGTCTCTTC
Organism: Mastomys coucha; assembly: GCF_008632895.1. Taxonomy (NCBI): domain Eukaryota; kingdom Metazoa; phylum Chordata; class Mammalia; order Rodentia; family Muridae; genus Mastomys; species Mastomys coucha. The sequence goes on from NW_022196897.1 coordinate 42,400,645, forward strand.
TCTCAATAGGTTTTGGGTTTGAAAACTAGATCGCGTCTAGAAATTGATTTACTGGCTGAGATTCCATTTTGCCATGATCCAATATAGCCATTCTTTCAACTGTTTGAGATTTTATTTCACTTATCACAAACATAAACTCAGTGGCTTCATGCCAGGAAATGCTATGATGAATTAGGCAGTACCAAAGGTCCATACAAGTCATGTCATAATAAAATTCACTTTGCCTGTGCTGACCACTACAGGTTAGGCCAGTTATGGGCACCTTTGTCTATGTTTCACACTATGATAACTATGATCATCTTTCCTTTGGCAATTTAACTGCTCTTGACAACTTGGGTCCAAATTACCCCATTAAATTTAATTCATCCAACTGAACATCTCAAAACCTAAGGTCTGGCACAAGAAAAATGGAGACAAGAAAGCTCTTCATGTGTTCTGGTGCCACTCTCACCACCTTGCATCATATAGGCCTAGTGAAGGCCATATCTTCTTGGCCTTCCCATTGTGGAGGATTATGTTTTATATAGTCTACCTACTCTAACATTTCAATTTCCCTGAGCTTTGATATCCTTATTTATCAACATTAAGCCAAAGACAAGGAATATTAGTTATCTCTAAATTCTTTTCATGAGCTCTTCTTTATTTCAAATCCAATCATTCAAACAAATTTTGACACCTTTTTAACTGTAAAAAGATAGATATTAAACATAGAAGTCCCACTCACAGGGCTTATGTGAATACACTCAGTTTATTTCACACTTTTTTAAAAAATTATCTTTAATATTTTTTTCACATCTAGTCATTGTTCCCCTCCTGGTCTGCCTTCTGACAGTTTCTCATCCAATTTCTCTTCCCTATCTCTGAAAGAATGCTGCCACCTGTTCTCCCACCAAGCATGCCCACTCCCTTGGGCCTCAATATCACACACTTTTGAAATCCATTTCTATGAAATTTCTTCAGAGGTGGGATTGAATGAGTTAGCAAAATTACTAAGACTCTTAGTAGTTTAGTGTACCTCCTCTTTGAGTACACTTTCTCCTTACCCTCTAGGAGCCTACTCTGTCTTAAGTTACTTGTAAGTACAGAGGTAAAGGAATAGCAAAAAAAAAACAAAAAAAAAAACAAAAAAAAACCAGTCTTTTAAATCACTACAATAGACCATGCCTTAGGTAACAAAGAGACAATGGGATTCCCAAAGATAAAGAGCCTATTGGCTGAATGGTTTTAAGGGTTGTTCTCTTATGTGTCAATATCCTTCATTTTAAAGGGCTGATAAATCTTTATATATGATGAACCTACAGCTGTTCTTAGAATTGCTGTCCTAGTGTCTGTAATTTTTCTTTATTTAAGGGTCATTATTCTGTTCAAACAGGCCCATCCGTCAACTCCCTTAGTGGTAGGGTAGTTGGTGTTTTATCAGCAGTGGCTCCCCCACATACAGTGAAAGAGCCAACCTCTTATGTATCCTGCTTATGGACAGCTTGAACAGTCTGTGAGTGTTCTTGATAACACATTTCAATATCTTTCTCTGAAGTAGTTTTATCTTATGGTTTATTTTTGAGATTGAAGGAATGTAAATCTGTGTCTTCCAATACTACAATAAATCACATCCCCATAAATTCATAGTTATATTAACTACATATGGCTTTAATTTTTCGATTTGGTCTTCTGGCCCTATACACTTAAGTCATCTCACACTTTGTTTTACTTGAGATAAAGTTCTCACCTCTAGAAATTTAATATCTACCTACTGATGAGGTATAATCTAGAGGCCAATATTTTGGTGAAATTATTATTACATCTGCTTCTGTTTCTATCATACCTTCAATTTTGATATTATTTACAAATACTTTTAGCTTTGGCCTCTGATCATTTATAGCAATTTGCCAAAATACTTGTTTTCTGTTCCCTCCTGGGTTTTCTATTTTATCTACTGAAGCTTCAGTGTTGTTTGATTTCTCTTATGATGAGTCTCTTCTCTGATGACCTGAAATGGAAGAGGCAAATTTGATATTGGTGCCTGTGGGAGGCCCTCTAGGGTGTTTTCCAACAAGGGGTTATCCTGTTTTTCTCTGATTGATTAGCATTCATTAGTTCAGTGCAAGCTTTTACCACAATTTCTGCATATTCCAAATGGCTCTGACCTTCTTTCAGAATTAGCTTGGCTCTTACTACAATTCCTTTTGAAATAACCTTGTTTACCTCAGCCAAGACATTTGATAGCTTGGCATCTTTCAAAACCTTTAGATATTATTTCTCCTAATTAAAGTTCCATAATATGTATGAGATCCAATACCAGCCTTATTTCCAATCCTTTCATCTATTGATACTGATCTTGCCTTTAGAGGCCTAATCATCTTTTTGCATTCACAATTAGTATTTCACAAGTGAAAGATTTGATCAGTACTTGCCAGCTCTTGGATCAGATGTCCTTCCCTTCTATTTGCACCTGAAGTCAATCCTTGTAAAAAAAAATAGTAATAATCAGTGAATATTTCTTTTGGAATTTGTACACTTTTAGTAACAGTGCAGAGCATTTTTGTTTTGTTTTGTTTCTTCAAACTTTTTGCAAGCACTTAAAGTTACCATATAACATAGAGCCATGAGGATGTTGTCATATTCAATCTGCATTTGTATCTCAGCATATTGATCTTCACTAGCAGCTGATCCTAGGAAATATTGATGCCTCTAGCCTTATTTATCTGTACTATCTCCTTAGCTTCTTCCTTCCACCATGATTGCCATTATAACTGAAGAACATCTTCTAATACTGCTTTTTTCATATCCTTCCAGTCTTTGGGGATTATTCTATTTTGAATCACCCAGGAATTTAATATCTGTTTCCTGAATGGTAAATGCATATCCTGTAAAGTAACAACTTGTTTAGTGTTTTTAAATCTAGTATTTCTACAGGTTGACATCCAATTTCTTCATAACGTTAGGGGTACCTGTCATCTGCTGGCATTGTTGTATAGTAACTAGATAAGTTAAGTTTGATTTTCTAACAACTTTTGGTTGACTTTCTTCAATTTCATTATATGGTGGCTTTGGTCTTAATTCCTATGTCCCTAAGTATCTTCTACCTTTTCTTTATAAGTCTTTTCAATTTTGTTATAAGGGTTGTCTTTTTTCATATTTTTCTTTTCCTGTATCTCTAGAGAGCTTTTCTTTAGGGGGGCACAGAAAGCCACTGTGGCTATTAAAAATAAGATATGAAATAGCAGAATGATAATATAATCATAATCAGTATTAAGCCAATCTCAGTTAAATCATTTACCTTTTCATTTTGTCTCTATTTTCAAACCATCTAAGATAGCATTATAGAGGATCCAAATGCTCTGTTATTGTGATTTTTCATCCTTACTTATCTTATTCCTTTTATTTTACTTAAGTCTTTTGTTAAGAAGTTCACTTTGTTATATTCAAACTATTTCTTTCTATGATTTTTTAATGCTATTTGTCTTCTTTCTTTGGCATTTAAGCACAATTCCAAGCATATTGATCTCATCGAGGTTCATGAAGTCTGGATTTGAATTTCTTCTGCATATTGTCTTTTGTGCTTCTTTTGAGCTACTCAGCTTAGAATGTGGTACTGGAAACTGGCTCTGCCCCTTGGGCTCAGTTTAGCAGGCAGATTTGGCTGGAGACATCATTTGTTAGCTTGCATTCCAAACCCCTCAGCTCACAGGCCTCTGCATGTCTGAGAAGTGTCTGGGGCTCCGGTTTGCCACTGGTGGATTTGTTACTAACAGAGCCTTTTAAAGGACTCATCCATTACATTCACCCCACCCCCAACCTGTCACACACACAATCACATTTGGCTTCTTGTGGTTTTCCACTCCTGTGTGCCTGCCTCTGAGACTGTGTCTCTAGGAAGCAGTATTTGTGCCTGTGTTCCCTGCTTTCCAAGCTACTTCTATGGCATTTATGCTTGACTTGGCCTAATGTCTGAATCGATCTATGTTTAGATTTCTAGTCCCAATTTGTTGGTTGCTGTTTGGTCCTATTGACAGTGTCTTTTGCCTTGCAGAAGCTTTGCAACTTATGAGGTCCCATTTGTCAATTCTT
>NW_022196897.1:42406056-42407059 GCF_008632895.1 Mastomys coucha
GTGTGTGTGTGTGTGAAGTCAGGCCATGAAAGAAAATTTTCATATTTTTTTTCCAATGAGTGTATTAGCTTCAATTGTTTTGTTTATGTTGTTAACTTTAAGTATAACAGAACCCTTGAAATTATAGAGGGGTCATTATGGAAGGGGATATTAAGAGTGAAGATAATAGATTATAGGTAAATTTAAACTAAAGAAATGGAATGCTATTTTTAGAAATGTTTAAGCAGTAAGAGGCATAGGAATATGGTGGAAATCAATGGGACAGGGTTTGTACTAATCTAAAGGAAGGATATGTAAAAGAAGCCATTATGGCCCCATCCCTCAACAACCAATCCCAAAGTTTTTTAATCCAGAAATGTTCCTCTCCAAAGGAAGAACAGGGACAGAAAAAAAAAAAAAACTGAAGCAGAGACTGAAGGAAAGGCCAACTGGGGTTGGCCCCACTTGAGGATATATCACATCTGCAGACACCAAACCCAATATTGTTGCCATGGTCAAGAGGCACTTGCTGACAAGAACCTATTGTGACAGCTCCTTGGGAGGTCTGGCCAGCTACTGATCAATGCAGATGCAGATGCTTGGAGCCAATCATCAGACTGAACTCAGGGAACCTGGTGAGGGACCTGGCAGAAGGACTGGATGAGCAAAGGGTGATTACAACTGTATTGGAAGAACAATGTAGGCTGGCCTGACTACCCAGTTCTCCTAAAGTCTAGACCACCAACCAAAGAGATCCATGGCTCCAGATGCATATGTAGAGGAGGATGGCCCTGCCTGACAGCAACAGGAGGGGAGACCCTTGGTCCCTGAGAGGATTGATGCCCCAGATTACTGGGATACTGGAGTGGTAGAGCCAGAAAGTATGTGTGGGTGGGGAAACACTCTCATACAGGCAAAGGGGAGACAGAAGAGGGGATGTGGGAAAGGGGTGGGGGCGGTGGAGATGTAACCAGGAAGTGGGATATCATTTGAGATGTAAATTAATGGATGATTAATTAAAAAT
>NW_022196897.1:42408277-42432960 GCF_008632895.1 Mastomys coucha
GGGGAAACTGGGAAAGGAGAAATTTGCATGTAAATAAAGAAAATATCTAAAATTAAAAAAAAAAAAAAGATTTCTAGTCCCTTCTTTTTGGAACTTTTCTCAGGCTCTAAGCTTGGTTATATGTGCCCTTATTTTGGTGCACTATTTAAAAAAGGACTTTCTATGCACACCCTACCTTAGCTTTGAATACTGATATGGAAACTTATATTTATTTATTATAGCCTTAGACTTTGGCTTACTGGTTCCAACCTAACTCTTGTAACGTAACCCGTTTATTCTAGTGGTTGTTCTGCCACACGGCTAGTTACCTCAGAGTCTTTCATCCTCACATCTACTTCTTCCTCTGTGTCAGGCGGGTGAATTCCCCCATGCCTGACTCTCCCAGAATTTCTGTCTCTGCCAGAAGTTCTGCTTAGCCTCTTCTCCTTTGCTATAGGCCAACGGATTTTTAATAAACGATTTAGAAGGTGCATGAGAGAGTGTTTACAAAAAATCTAGGCAGGATATCATTCAACAAAAATAATATTACCAAAATCTGGTATGTACTCAATTTTCTGCCACTACAAAGAAAACAGCATTTGTATAAGTCGAAGACAATCTTTACACAGTGCACAATAATATTATCCCAATACCTCAGATTTTCTTGTCTATTGTTCCAGTGTGATTTCTTCTTCCATGTGCCCTTGTGGTGTGCCTTTCTTACTTTTCTGTGAAATATGTACTAGTGTGAATCAGGGTTGGGAATTTATTTATTTATGCTTACCATGGAAAGCCTTTTATCCTTCAACTCAGAAAGATAGCTATAGGATTTAATCTATCTTTGCAGTCATTTTTACATAGTATTTTAAATATAACATTTCATGATCTTCCAGTTTTCAGTGTTCCAGTGATTACTATTTTTACAATGTTGGTTTTATAAGTGAACTGATGATTTTCTGCTGTGATTTTCAATATTTCTGGTTTCTTACGGCTGGCATTTTCATAATATGGAAATGGATTTTTTTAAAAAATTATGACTGTTTGGGGTTCTAAATATCTCCCCTACCTGTATTTGTTTTCTATCACATTGAAAAATTGTTCCCTACCATACTATACTCTCTGCGTATTAGTCTTATCTTCTATGTGTAGCTCAAGTAGTTTTCTTTTGTAGACCAAGTGTGTCTATATTTCGTATGCTCAGTTCAAATATTTTTCCAATAGAACATGTAAATATTTTGTGAAATGAATTTTCTTACATTTTTATTATTAAATTAAACTCATCGAGTTCCACAGATTGCACTCTTTATACTCCTGCTTCAGTCTTTTGAGTGCTAGAGTTACAGGCACATGGCATCATTTAGTAACTTTGCAATAGTGAATATCTTGGAGAAACGAATTTGTTTCAACTTCAGGCAAATTTGTATTTGCTATTATCTAAGGTGGAAATTTCTGGTTTCATTGGAGACTCATGTTATAATGATGTTTTGTTGGGGAACATAGGTGAAAGAAAGTTTTGCTGAAGCAAAGGTGAATGGATGTTTTGCTAATAGCAAACACATGAAAGAATGTATGATGTTTAGAAGGAGTATAAACATGACCCTCACAGATAGTGGGAGCTCAATCATTGGTTCAGGTTGCTCTGCCTCACTGGACTTCACTGATGATGTATTGGTCCACCTTATATTGCATTGCAGAGCTTCACTTGTGGCAACTCCATAGAGAGAAACTCATCAAACATTTCCTGTGAGATTCCTGTGACTTCTTGCACATTCCATGGACTGGCTCTGGCGAGCCTCAGGTTTCTTCTGGATTGAACCACCCTCGCTGATTCATGTGTGGTGTCTGCTGAGTGAACTGAACTGCAGATGCTGTTCATATTTGGTGTTTGCTAGTGGATCGGGCTGAGAACAACAAAGATTGGAATTGCCCCTAAGAACTATTTCTAAACAGGTCCACATTCCCTGTATCCTCTTTTCCACTACCTTTGGTAGGTTCTGGGCTAGAGGAGAGGTTGAACACTTATTTAAGTAGGTTGTGAAAAACATATGCCTACAATTATCACTCATAAAATGCAAGTAAGTGTAAATAAAATTATTTACTTTTTGTTTTTTATCACTATGCAAAATGGATAAACACAATATATATGATTCTGCAGTTTTTACCCCATTCACTGTTATATTTCACTCTTCATTCTCACAGCCTTGAAGGTACCTTTCTACATGCTCTGTTGGAATGAGAAAGAGTTGCACGTGCAAAGAAATAGCTTGCCTTATCCAAATATTTATTCTATTTACCATTCAACAACTGATATCTTATTACTCTCTTCAAGAGACTAACTGGCTTCATTAAGGCTTAAACAGGAGTTTCAAAAATTTTCTATAAAAGTGGGATTGATTAGTCAAAACAAAGAAAAGAAAATTAGCCTTACTCTCTTAAACATTAACATCTGAGAAAATTACTTAATAACTCTACATCAAAATTTTAATTTACATAATCAAACTATGGCAGCATTCCATGTGCTATTCATTTACATTTTCCCTCTCTCATTATGAGAATTAAATAAAATCAGTGATTATAGTCAATTAAATTTGCAGTCAAATTTCAAAAACGAAAGAACATTTTTAATATATAAAATTAAATATTCAAAGACACAACTATTGCTTCAGTTATATACAAATATATATTAACTCAGTTAAACACATAAGCCCAATATTAATACTATACTTTTAAATACTTTGTTTTCTCACTTTCATAAAATCTAAAATGTAAGTTCTTTCTTTATTAAATTCATGTACCTTATTCACTTTTTACCTGCATTTGAAAATTAATTGCTATTCTAAGCTTGTCACAATTTAGCCAAACTGAAATAGAAAACACTAATGTAAACTCTCTATAATTAATTAAATTTTATTTGAATTCAATAAATCATACTAAATAATCACATTGATATTTATAACATATGAATATAATAATTAATCTTATATCTCTTTGTAGTTTCTTGTAAGGATTGACCTTTTATACCAAACAATTCAATGTATCATCAAAAACATGAATAAATGAATAATCCAAAGTTGTAGCTGCTGTGCTTTTGTACCTAGTATGATATATGGCTGAGTCTCTCTACCAAAGATGGAACTATAATTGACAGATAAGTTACAACCTGGCTGGAAGGTCAAGACTATTGTTTCCAAGATAAAAATTAAAGTTTCTTTAAAATAGATGGGAGGCCTAGCACAAATGCAACATTTCTCTTGGGATAATGCATTTTGTAGACAGCAAGCCTCTATTATCTATGTTGCAATTGTATATTGATAAAAAGTTATTCTGCAATCTATACCACAATGATAAGAGCCAAAATATTTACCATGAGAAAAGATTCTGAAGTCCTAGAGACAACACCCATGCCCAGGTGTCAAACTTCTGCAATCAGGCACCCATATCCACCTCATCTTTCCTACAATACAGTAGGTTTGTGATCTGTATTTTTCATAAAGCTAGGGACATAATAGGTACTTAAGAAGAAATGGCAATTATGGTTTTATTTAGAAACATCATCCACAGGCTCATGTCATGAATAGATAACTACCAGCTGCTATACTACTATCCTGAAAGCTGTGGATTCCTTAGGTGGCATGGGCTGGATGGCTGAACTGAGGAACTAAAAATTGTTTCTGAAGACCATAATCTTGGTCTTAAATCTGTACAATGTAAACAAATCACAACATTATGTTCCATCACTCTGGCTTTCATTCATTTCTATACCAAAATGACATTGTCTTTGAATAGTTAAACATGGTGATTGACTTGGAGTGACCCTGATAGACCCATGTTTGAATGTTTGGACTATTGAGAGGTGTGGCCATGAGGAAGTAGGTGTGGCCTTTCTGGAGGAAGTGAATCACTGTCCAAGTGAGCTGTGAGGTCTCATTTGCTTAAGGTAGAACAGAAGCCCTATATTACTTTTAACTGCAGACGTAAAACTATATACAGACTCCCCAGTTGACTTTATAGTAACTAAGTATATACTGTTTTATCAAACTAAATTATACGCTATAATTTAAACATGTAGGGAATCTTGGAATCTATGCATCTTGTCTCTTGATTGTAAAAGATTTAATGTTTTAAATGATATGCACTACTACTTATTCTTTTTGTTTGTTCTGTTTTGTTTTTCGAGACAGGGTTTCTCCATGTAGCCCCCTCTGTCCTGGAACTCATTCTGTAGACCAGGCTGGCCTTGAACTCAGAAATCGGTCTGCCTCTGCCTCTCAAGTCCTGGGATTAAAGGCATGGGCCACCACTGCCTGGCTTACTTATTCTTTTTATCCTGTGTTGCCAAGCTGAATGTAAGGCCGGAAGGATAAAAAGAAAATATCCCTCTTTGGTTAGTTTGCATTTTGTTGCATTTTTTTTTGAGAATTTCACACATAAATACACTGTCCTTGAATTATTTGCACCCTTATTTGCCCCTCAAATTCCTTCTGTGTTTTCCCATCCTTTTTCTAATTCTTGACCTCTTCTTCTAATATATATTCTAATATTTGATATCCTCTAATATATCTTCTAATATTTATGAATACACACACAAATATATATATGTATATATATTCATTGATATTGCCTCTCTGAAGGAGAAAAAATTCAATCTCTCAACAGCCATTAACAGTTTGTGGCTTTTTATATATGAATCTGTGGGTTCAACTTCGAGAAATTTTCCTTTATTGATACTGGCATGTCAGCTGGTATGATCTTTTCAAGACTTCTGCAGGCAACCATATTGTTGCAAGTTCAAGGTTATTATACCCTTCTTTAATCAAAAGCCACTATGCTCCATAGCAATTCCCATCCTCAGGCTCTTATACTTTTCTCATACATTCTTTTATGAAAGTCCATGACACTTATGTACAGAGGTTGTATTAGAAACTTTAGACTTGACACTGAGCACCCAACAGTAACTTACACTCAGCAGCTTGACCCCTTGTGGATTTCGCTTTGGGTCTCTGTCTGATGGAAAAGTAAAATATGCATAGCAATTTTAACTTAGCAACATGGTTTCTGTGATCTTATTTAAAGACTTTATATGTCCGTGAGATCTTGCTGGAATAAAGACACATTCTTATTTCACAACTTTAATCTCATTAGTTAGAATTCTTTACTCCACACCTTTACTCCAAACAATAACATCTAACTGAGGGGCAAAGTGATGAATCAGAGAGAGGTTTGACAGAATGAGTCAAAGATAGGATATGCCTAACTCTCAGGAGAAAATCTATTTAAGAGCAACACAGGGAGATAGAAAGCAAGAGGAAGGGGAAGGAGGAAGGGAAAAAGAGGGAGAGAGAGAGGGGGTAAGGAGAGAGAGAAAGAGAGAGAGAGAGAGATAGAGAGAGAGAGACAGAAAAAGAGACAGAGAGAGAGAGAGAGAGAGAGAGAGAGAGAGAGAGAGAGAGAGAGAGAGAGAGCAGTTTGTCATTCACTTAGAAGTCAGTGCAGTGAGTCAAGCAGAGTTGAGTTTGGTTGTGAGTTCATGCAGTTCAATGAAGGTCAGCAGAGCCAGTTGAAGCCAGAGAACAAGAACAAGCCAGAAGATTAGAACAAATTGCCAGTTAGTTAGAGGCCAAGCATTGAGAAGCTGAGAAAAGCAAGACTGATCCAGTCAGCTCAAAGAGGTGTTTGAGTCAGAAAAGCTGAGTTGAACCAGACAGCCCAAGTTCAGAAGGAAATAGAAAAGGTGAGCTAATTCAGCAATAAGCCTTCTAGATCACAATTACACTGGTGAATAAAAGTTATTTTTACAAAAAGATAATAGTGAGAACCCCATTTATTTATGGGTATGCTGTAAGTATCTTGATGGCAGTTGGAAACTATTCCACTTTAACAACATGCTAGTGCAGTTTACTTTATAGGATCTAAGACCACTCTTACCATAATTTTAGGTTTATAGTTCTAACCATGAGTCTATCTAATTTAGCTCTATTTATGTCAATTACATATCTATTGGTTACTCTCAAGATACAAATGCCACTATTGCAATTGTTGGAAGTATCCTGATATCATTCTTGTATCATTCTTGTAGTTCACTGGCTATACTACTAAGTAAAGCTGTTGATAACTTTCCTTTTTAGATGCATACATAGCATTATTCTGAACACTATTAGAGTACGACTTAGGAAGGTGACTTCCAGGTGAGTAGAAATTTGGGAACCCTAAATATTTGACAGGAATATGTGATATCTTCTGCCATAGGATATTACCTTCACATTCTAATGTGTAGTCAAGAGCAGTAGCAATAGTCTATAGATTTGGAGGGGGCAATCTCTTTTACCCATCTGAGCAACAATTTGAAGAAAGGAATCTTTTGCTTTTCCATGAAGTATTTGTTAGATGATCAATAGCTCCTGCATGAATCATTACCCTGTCATATTTGGTAACTACATTGAATCCCTTTCTTTCTTTCTTTCTTTATATATTTACATGTACATATTACATACATATACATATACATATTACACATACACATTATATGTATATTGTATATACATACATATTTATATGTATGAATATACAATGTGTGTATGTAATATGTGTGTGGTTTGGGGTTGTAGATTCTTTAGCTGAGGTTAGAATCCTGATCTTTTAAATATCTTCAATGCAAAGATATGAATACAGGTATACTATATTCATTTTAACATCTCTGGAATACTTTGAGACATGAATTTAAAACAACATGTTCCTAATTACACTCTAAATTATATGGATACTATTTTCTAAGTTTACATATAAAGAAACTTGGTTTAACTCTTGTTAATATATCTAATCATTAATTAATAATCTCAGCCCACATCTCAAATTCCTAGTTTAATCTTACTGATAACACACAACATAAAAATAATGCTGAATACTCTTCTTATTACCATAATAATATTTAAATTACTATTTCTCTAAGGAAAATAGATTTTTGGTTAGTTCTAAGAAAATCATAAGTAACCATCCTAAAGTTTTATCATTGTTATTTTAAATTTATAATAAAAATAGAGCACCTAGTATTATATGAATGAATTGTCTGCTATCCATTTAGGGTGTAAAATTTTCCATAAAAAAACTTTCCCAGTATAATTCCCTAGACTCTGGAAACTATTATGAGTATTTTAAACTTGTAATAGTTCTAAAATCAGCAGAAAAATTAAGAAAAATGAATCAGAGATATTTGGTTTTAGGTTTGTGATGTAATAGATTAGAAAATATTATACCTGTGGTTTGTGGTTTGTACTTTGTGTATTCCGAACTTCTAGGCTAATATCCAATTATCAGAGAATGAATACCATGTGTGTTCTTTTGTGATTGGGTTACCTTAATCAGGATGATATTCTCCAGGTCCATCCATTTCCCCAAGAATTTCATAAATTCATTGTTTTTAAGAGCTGAGTAGTACTCCATTTTGTAGATGTACCACATTTTCTGTATCCATTCCTCTGTTGATGGACATCTGGGTTGTTTCCAGTTTCTGGCTATTTTAAATAAGGCTGCTAAGAACATTGTGGAGCATGTGTCCTTATTACACGTTGGAGCATCTTCTGGGTATATGCTCAGGAGTGGTATAGCTGGGTCCTCAGGTAGTACTATGTCCAATTTTCTGAGGAACCACCAAACTGATTTCCAGAGTGGTTGTACTAGCTTGCAATTCCACCAACAATGAAGGAGTGTTCCTCTTTCTCCACAACCTAGCCAGCATCTGCTATCACCTGAGTTTTTTATCCTAGCCATTCTGACTGGTGTGAGGTGGAATCTCAGGGTTGTTTTGAATTGCATTTCCCTGATGACTAAGGATGTTGAACATTTCTTGAGGTGCTTCTCAGCCATTCAGTACTCCTCACTTGAGAATTCTTTGTTTAGCTCTGTACCCCATTTTTTAATAGGGTTATTTGTTTCTCTGGAGTCTAACTTCTTGAGTTCTTTGTATATATTGGATATTAGCCCTCTATCAGATATAGGATTGGTAAAGATCTTTTCCCAATTTGTTGGTTGCTGTTTTGTCCTATTGACAATGTCTTTTGCCTTACAGAAGCTCTGCAATTTTATGAGGTCCCATTTGTTGATTCTTGACCTTAGAACATAAGCTATTGGTGTTCTGTTCACGAAATTTTCCCCTGTGCCTATGTGCTCAATAAAAACCACAAACCATAAGAAACTCAAGAAGAAGGAAGCCCAAAATGAGGATACTTCATTCCTTCTTAAAAGGGGGAACAAAATACCCATGGTAGGAGTTGTAGAGGCTAACTTTGGAGCAGAGACTAAAGGAAGGACAATTCAGAGACTGCTCCAACTGGGAATACTACCCATATTCAGTCATCAAAACTAGACACTATTTGGATGCCAACAAGTTTTGGATGACAGGAGCCTGATAGAGGTGTCTCCTGAGAGGCTCTGACAATACACGACTAATACAGAAGTAGAGGCTCACAGGCAACCATTGGACTGAGTACAGGGTCCCCAGTGAAGTAGCTAGAGAAAGGACCCTAGGAGCTGAAGGGTTTGCAGCCCCTTAGCATGAACAACAATATAAACTAACTAGTACACTCAGAGCTCCCAGGGACTAAAACTCCAACCAAAGAGTACACATTGGGGGAGCCATGGGACTCCAGCAGCATGTGTATAGCAGAGGATGGCCAAGTCAGTCATCAATGGGAGGAGAGGCCCTTTGCCCTGTGAAGGTTCTATGGCCCAGTGTAGGGGAATGCCAGGGCCAGGAAGTAGGAGAGAGTGGGATGGTGAGCAGGGGGAGGGGGAAGGGAACAGGGGATTGTTTTAGTTTTTTTTTTTTTTTTATTTATTTTTTCTTATTTTATTTTCTTTTTCTTTTTTCTTTTGGAGGGGAACCTGGGAAAGGAGATATTGTAAATAAAGAAAGCATCTAATAAAAAATAAAAATAAAAAAGAAAATATTATACATTTGTATCAGAAAAATATTGAATAATATGAATACTATTCAACATTTGGCAAACCAGTGTCCACAGGTAAAACCATCTCCATGCTACCCAGAGTGATATTTAAAGACACTAACAGCTGAGATTTGCCTACCTGGATAATCTAGATCATGAAATAAAGTAAACTCTTTATTATCTGTTTTGAGAGACTAAGAGCTGGAGCTTGATTGACCCTAGAGACATTTTTTTTCTCTCATGGTTAGTCAGGTCCTCACTATAGTCAATACATCACCCTAGCACTGTTTTTATTGCAAACTTATTGATCTAGAGCCTGTAGCCTAAACACCTTCAATGCTGAGCTCATATTCTTGGCCACTATCCACCTGCCATAGTCACCGCACACCCACACTCACACTCTGAGATAGTACATCAGCATCAGGGCTACTGAGATGAGTCACACTAGTTGACCAGGAAATTACTTGTTCTTTCATTCTCCCACTTCTTTGTTTTCCAAAGAAACAAAATTTAAAGCTTGTTCTCAACTTATTCCATCCATATTCCTTTATATAACCATTGTGCTTCCTTGCTGACATGAGCGCATTATATCATAAATTTCATCAAACCTGTTTGTGTCTTTCTACAATCTTAGAATGTACTCAAAAGCAATTTACAGGACTAGCTAGCAGTTACAATAATAGAAATTTGTCACAAAATCCACTCACTTTAGCATCTTGGCTGAGGTTAATGCAAATTATTTATTCCAGGCTAAATTATTAGTCAACTATCATATCACCTATGTATGGGAAATATATCTCATGTATAAATAAGAAGGAGCCAGATTAGAACAACCTCCCAGAGTTAGTTTGAGGATATATATATATGTATATATATATATATATATACATATATATATATATACATATATATATCCTCCATATAGATATATATGAGTGTACTGGCTGACTTTGTGTGTCAACTTGACACAGGCTGGAGTTATCACAGTGAAGGGAGCTTCAGTTGGGGAAATGCCTCCATGAGGTCCAGCTGTGGGGCATTTTCTCAATTAGTGATCAAGGGGGTAGGGCCACTTGTGGGTGGTGCCATCTCTGGGCTGGAAGTCTTGGGTTCTATAAGAAAGCAGGCTGAGCAAGCCAGGAGAAGCAAGCCAGTAAGGAACATCCCCTCCATGACATTTGTATCAGCTCCTGCTTCCTGACCTGCTTGAGTTCCAGTCCTGACTTCCTTTAGTGATAAACAGCAATGTGGAAGTATGCTGAATAAATCCTTTCCTCCCCAACTTGCTTCTTGGTCATGATGTTTGTGCAGGAATAGAAACCCTGACTAAGACAATGAGTTATAGAATAACTACCATTTTAAGAGGCTGTAGAAGAATTCAAAGTTTTAGAGGTGGGCTGAAAATAGCCTGCATAGAAAAGGTAACTAGCCACACCATTGCTGGGAGAGAGTTATGTTGGGATTGAATAAGGACCTAGCTGCTGGTCAGATTTGAGAGGAAAGATGCAGAACTTACAGGGTAATACACTTAAGCAAGTCAGGAGCAGGAAATGGCAGGTCAGGCCTTGAGGGATGAGCAGGAGGATGCTGAGACAGTTGAGAAGGCTGTGTCAAAATCAGTGAGTCAAGCTGAGTCACAGAGGCCTGTCCTTTTGGAGCCATATCATTTCAATGTTATGTGCCTATCACTTCATCATGTCCAAATGAGAGATTACTAGTTTTTTGTAAAAGTAACTTTTGTAATTGTCTGATGTAATTGTCATCTTGGAAGCTTAGTACTCATAAAGCTCATTCTTTCTGATTCTTTGTAGACATTCGCTGGCTGGTTCAACTCAGTTCTTCTGGCTCAAACTCTTCCTTAAGCTGACTAATTCAATCTGGCTTCTTTCAGCTTCTTACTGAATTGCTCTGCTTGGCCTTTAACTAACTCTGAGAGGTTGTTCTAATCTTCTGGCTCTTTCTTATTTTCTGTCTTCTATTGCCTCTGCTGACCTGCACTGAACTTTGTGGACTCAGAAATGAACTCAACTCCATTGCCCTATACTCTCTGGACTGATTCTCTGTGCTGCTCTTAAACAGTCTATCCTTCCTTTGCTGTTCTTATGAGAGCTGAGCATATCCTATCTCTTACTTATTCTGTCAAATCCTTCTCTAATTAGTCACTTTTTCTGTCCATCAAGTGTATGTCACCTTTAAACATGAATAGTTTCTTCTAAAAACTAATTTTACTTGATAGGAGCATGCTAAGGACATATCTCTATGCCAGCCAGATGGATTAAAGGTGTGTGGCATGTCTTCATTCTGGCCAGATCACACAGACCTAGGTCTTTGGACATGATTCCTTGCTGGATTAAAATTTCTTTACATTCTTTCCTCTCTTAAAGTGTGTCTGATAAATTGTTGAATTTGTTTGTTCTTGATATGATTTTAATACACTCATGTGTCCCTACTACAGGGATTCTCAACCTATGGGTAAAAACCCCTTTGGGATATACTGCATACCAGATATTTACATTAAATTCCATAATGATAGCAAAATTACAGTTATGAAGTAGCAACAAAAATAATTTTTTTTTTTTTTTGGTTTTTCGAGACAGGGTTTCTCTGAGTAGCCCTGACTGTCCTGGAACTCACTTTGTAGACCAGGCTGGCCTCAAACTCAGAAATCTGCCTGCCTCTGCCTCCCAAGTGCTGGGATTAAAGGCATGCGCCACCACCGCCCAGCAACAAAAATAATTTTATGGTTGCTGGTCACCACAACATGAGGATCAGTATTAAAGGGTCACAGCATTAGAAATGTTGAGAACCACTGCTTTCATTTATAACTATTTCAAATCAAAGGAAAAGGTGTCTCCTCTTATCTTTTCAGGCATTTATCAGCCTATGCTGAATGTGTCATGCCTGACAATGCAGTTTTTGGGCCTACCATAGGCTGGAATTATATTTCTACCTCAAAATGAAGTTTAAAAAAAAATGTTTGTAAAATGGAGTCTTCTAGTGCAATGAACATTCTAAAACACAATGTCTTATGTAATATGCTGTAACTTAGGTTAGTGTTGAAGTTGGTCTGTTATGTACTGTAATGCTATATCCTGGTCCCCAAGGTCTTGTTGCCCCCAGGGACAAGGACATGCTCATGTATGTCAAGTGATGCTATATAATCTTACTCCTTAATTTAAAACTATTGGTTGAATAAAGATACCTACAGCTTATAGCTGGGTAGAAGAGAGATTAGGAAGAGTTTTGGATCTGGAGCTTTGTGTCCAAGCAGAATCATGAGAGAAGAAGAGAAGGGAAGAGACAGAAGAAGATGCCATGGGGTAGTGAATAATAAAAACATGGCAATTCGACCTGGTCAATTAGAGTAAGAGCAGCTTAGGCAAAACATAGCAAATTATAATTCAGGGTTATTGACAAGGAAGTAGACAAAATAGCCATAAAGAGTTGATATCTGCCTAGCTCTAATGCTGTTAGGACTTATTATAAATGTAAGGTTTTTATCTTTTACATGGGAATTGAATGATCAAAAGCAGAGTAGAAACCCCCAACTAATATTAATATTAGCCCCAACAGAATAGGGCAGAGCCTGATCACAACACTTGTATTATTACCCTCACCCCTGCTTGATGGCTTTGCATAATCATCCCTTTAGGAACTGTAACTATTATTTCAGTGAAAACTTCCCCCAGATCTGTTGGTCCTTCCATGTCTCAAATATTTTATTTTTAATTAAGGGTATGCGTGCCTGGTTTTAGTTAGGCATGTAGGTTTGTGTGTGCATGAGCACAAGCGTTCAAGGAGGCCAGAGGCATAGGGCTCCCCAGACTGAGAGGTAGAGGTGGTTTTGAGCTACCCAGCCTTGGTACTTGTAACTAAACTTGAATACTCTGTAAGGGTTGCAAATACTTAACCACTGAGACGCCACTCCAGCCTCTAATATACTAATTTTTAAGCCACAAGTTTGTAAGAACCTTTAAATAATAATATCGATATATTATTAGCAGTAGCAGTGCTACTACCACTATCATGTCCACTACTAGTAGTGGTACCACTCGTAGTACTAGTGGTCATGGTAATGGTAGTAAAGTGAGACTCTCTTGGTGAGACAATGTAGAGGGAGTTACCCTAATTGTTTGACTAACTATATAAAGACTGCAGAAGCTAATCACTAGGCAAAGACTGGGGGCAGATTTTCCGGGTCCCAGAGAGGACGAGGAGGACACGATAGAAAAAGAATGGCTCTTCGGCCAAGCAGGGGAGAGGAGACAGGCACCATGTATTCCGATTAGTTCAGGATAGACCCAGTGGCAGCCTCCGCCACTGGAAGAATTACAACCTAGGATAACAGATGAGCGTAGAACAAGAGATTTCCAGCCCAGCCGTTGCGATGTCTGGCGGATTTTAAATGTTAAGATGATCTGGTGTTTTCCATTCGTGATGATTCATGTGAGCAAGAGACAGAGTTTATTAGCTGCATGGCACTCATTGGTGTTCGGTCGGCAGAGCTAGTAGCCACATGGGTGGATGGTCTGTGGAACAAGGGAAAACGAGTGTTAGCTCCAGGCATTCTCCGGAGAGAAAGTTGTTGAAAAGCTTAGCAAAGCCAGCCTGAAGAATAGGCAGCGGTTTAGGAAAGAAACTAGCCAGCAACAGTGGGCCGGTTCTTGCAGCACAACTGGGATCTCGGAAAAGCTTTAGTTAGCAGCTGGGGCTGAATATACAACAGACTACTAGTTTCAGAGCCTAGCAGGAGAATGTGCTTTTTATAAAATTACATGCAACAAGACAACTGCTTGTGTGAGGGTTTTACCTGTAGGGATCACATTAGATTCTTATGATGAAGAGCCTAGGTGGATCCTCTAGCAGCTTGTGGGAGAGAAGTCTGTTTTGAAATGAGGCAATTCATTCTCTATTTGGCAATATCATTTCTTTAAATATGCATTAGTTTACATGCTTCCTCAGTGCAGTGAGTGAACGGTGAAAGAGAAAACTAAAAAGGTCACATTATAGGGGCACAGCCTCAATAAAGCAGATTTAATCAAAAATTACTTCTTTTCTTCCATGCCTTACAAGTGCACTGAAATGCACTGCAGTCATAGTATATGGCCATTTCGGCAACAGGTGTGGATACATATTTTATCTAGATAGGAGTTTTCAGGAAAGCCCAGGACTAGAGGAGAAGTAAGAATAAAGATGCTATTAGTAAGAAATTTAAAGCTTGTCACAAACATTTGACATAACCTACCTTCAATAAGGAGTGATGCAAACCCATGTGCCTATCAACCTCAGGTCCAATTATCCTACATAGAATCCAATTTTCTATTGAAAATAATTGTGAGTCATTTTAAAAGATGAAAGAAAAAAACAAGTTTCGTAGCTGTAATCAAGTAGGATAAATATGTCAAATTATTTTAAGTGAAGAGATCTAGTGGGGAGATAGCATACAGCTTATACAAATGAAGAATTGAAATGCCAAGGAGAGGGGACACTTAACATTAACTAATTGACAAATCTTTAATTTTTTCTTTGTTTTTGAGATTATTATAAACTCACATAATTTCTTTTTTCCCCTTTCCCACTTCAACTCCCCTAATATAATTCTTGCTCTCTTTCAAATTCATGTTCTGTTTTTCATTGATATTATATGCATATATACACATAATATATGTATACATATGCATATATAGTTAGATGTGAGAGTAGAGGCTCAGTAACAGTTTTAGTCAGAATATATATGTATGCACACATACACACACATATATATGTATGTAAATAAATATGTAAACACACATACTATTATGTAAGTTTAAACACATATAATGCATATATAATACATATATAATACATGTGTATATGTACACATATTTGTGTGTGTATATATATATATATGTATATACATACATATACTTAAATATAACCTGCATCAACTATATAATGTCTTATATGCATGTTTTCAGGGCTGACCACTTAGTATTGGATAAGGAGTTGATATATTTGTCCTAAAAATTATAGTTTCTCTGAGTATCATCATTCCTTCGTTGCTGAAACTTCTTTGTGTAGGATTGAGACCTTTTCTCCCCATCCATGCTGACATGTCTATTGTTGTCTTTACTCAGCTTAAGTTTATGCAGTCACACTGTTAGAGTGTATGGATGCAGTTTCTGAGATCACTAGGATATGTAGTCTCACCACAAACTCCCTGATTCCCTGGCCCTTACAATCTTTCTGCCTCCTCACTTACAATATTCGCTGTTGATCAGAGAAACTCAGGTTACCTGAGAAGTGGATCCAAATTCAAACAGCGAGTGAATTCTTCAGACATAATATTCTTAGTGGCAGAGCAAATGATTGTTAAATTTTACTGTGCATCGAGATCACTGGAAGACTCATAAAACATGGATATTTTTTCTTTTCCAAGAGTTTTTGATTCATTTCAGCTATAGTATGGTCTGCCATGAACTGACAATTCTTCAGGCAAACTTCAAGTCACCAATCCAGGCACTGCTGTCTAAGATCACTGTATTAAGCTACATATTAGCTCTTTGTGTTTTGCATTTACAAAATACATAGAAATAATTTTAAATTGTCTGTTTTTTTGGGAGAAGACTAAATCAAAATGAATGATATGCCTTGAGAAAGCCAGTGTTTTAAAATAAACTTGGTAATTAAAAATATTATAGTGAATTTTCATTCTGTTCCCTATAATTATAATAAAAATCAAACTATTTTGGAATGTTTAGAATACATACATATTTAATATTTTATGAATAGCTTTCTCTGGTAATTCTATCCAGGCTATTTGCTTACCATTTCTCTATTATTCAGGAAAAATATCATACCTTTTAAAGTAATAGATTTAATACAAATACTCAGTTTTGACTCTGGGATTCTAGGGCACATAATAATTTCCATTAGAAGTAGGGAAAGCCTGGCATACTCCTCACATGCTCTTGTTTCTTATTAATTACATGGATTCCCTTCAAAGACCACATAACCCAATGTTTTCCTTTAAAATCTGTCTTAGATTGATATAAATATTTTCTCTGGAATTTCTGAATGACAGTTCAAGACTCAGTACTAATGACCCATCTGCAGCAGATCAGAGTCCTGCTTCAGTGACTCTGGGGTGTTCCCATGAAGTTTTCCTATGGCTTTCTTGTTACTAAAACAGAGGAAATAAAAGAGAACTCTGCCAGGAGTCCACTAATCATGAGTCTGTGCAACACTGACAGCTAATCTCCTCTTCCTGTTAATAGATGCAGGTGCCTAGAGGGGCTTAAGATTTTCCTAGCTTAATAAGAAGAAAAAGATTGAAGCAGAAGCAGAGATGGATAATTGCACAGCTTGCAGCTATGGCGGCCTTCCTTAAAGGAGGAAGCTCAAAGAGAAGGGCCCAAAAGTTGTCTACAAAGCAAATCTAAAGCAAATGATTTGGTGTGTGGGAGGGTAAAACAAGAAGATTTCTAGGAGGGTGAAGGTAGTGTTGACTGCATTTGGTGTACAGAATGAGACACAGTTACAAAGACAATGAGAACAATAAAAATAGCAAGTTATTTTGAGTGCATCAGCATTTGCACCTTCAATTAAAATCCCTTATTAAATTTCTCTCGGTAGCCTTTCCCATTTTATAAAGCAAAGGTCCTCACTGAACTGATCTCCATGAACATGCTTCTGAACACATCCTAAAAATTTACCAAGTGAGCACAAAACCCTTCTGGCTTTAAAAATTCATTGTAGTTGCCACTTTAGGAAGTCATTAAACCTTGCAGTGTTCAGATGTTTCATGAACATTTGAAGACATGAAGCTTGTGATACAGAAAGGTCATATGTGTGTTTGGAATTCAAATTATTTCTGGCTTTTGCAGCCTTCTTTTTATGCTAGTTTAGTTTCAAGTTAAACAAGTAGTTATTCTCTACTCTTATAAGAATCCTTTCCCCCAAAATGAAAAGAGTAAAGAAGAAAATAAGAAGTTATATACCATAGAGCAAGTCTTGCCCATTAATTGAAATTATGGCTTAAAAACTTCAACAGTAACAGTATTCTACAGGAGTTCTTAGATAATGCAAATTCAGTTTCACAAGAAAGATATGAAGCAAGTTAACACTTAAATAGAGCAAAATCATTGCTAGCTACCTACTAGAATCCCCCCATATTTAGAAAGCTGAGTCTGTACTCTCTGGCTGGAGTTTTAGTCCCTCGGAGCTCTGAGGGTACTAGTTAGTTCATATTGTTGTCCCTCCTAAGGGACTGCAAACCCTTCAGCTCCTTGGGTCCTTTCTCTAGCTCCTAAAACTCCAATAAAGAGTACATACACATGGGGGGGGGTGTGGAAACTCATGGCTCCAGCAGCATGTGTACAGCAGAAGATGGCCAAGCCGGTCATCAATGGGAGGAGAGGACCTTGGCCCTGTGAAGGTTCTATGCCCCAGTGTAGGGGAATGCCAGGGCCAGTAAGCAGGAGAGGGAGAGGGTGGGGTGGTAAGCAGGGGGGTAGGGGAGGGAACAGGGGATTGTTTTATTTTATTTTCTTCTTTTCTTTTCTTTTTCTTTTTCTTTTTTTTTTTTGCTTTTTGTTTTGTTTTGTTTTATTTTTAGAGGGGAAGCTGGGAAAGGAGATATTGTAAATAAGAAAACATCTAATAAAAAAATAAAAAATAAAAATAAAGGCCCAAGTTCAGAAAAAAAAAGTCTGAAAGGCAGACAATAAGAAGTAACTTATGTGGTGATTTATATGATAATGGACTCCCCATAGGCTCAAATATTTGAATGCTTAGTCCTTAGTGGATGTAACAGTGTGGCGTTGGTGGAGATGTATCATTGTAGGGGTGGGCATTGAGGCTTCAAAAATCCACATCATTCCCAGTGAGCTCTCTCTTCCTTCCCCTCTCCCCTCCTCCTTCTCCTCTCTCCCTCTTCCTCTTCTTCTCTTTCCTCCTCCCTGTACCCCCTCTCTCTTTGACTCATGGCTATAGACCAGATATAAATTCTCAGGTACTGGGCCAACACCATGCCTGCCTGCTGTCTTCCTCCCAGTCATTATGGTCATGGACTGTAAACTCCAATACACTATTCTGTAAGTTCCTTAGGTCATTGGACTTTATTACAGCCATCAAAAACTAGCTAAGAAAATGAACAGCTATTTAATTGTAAATGGAAGTATATGTCATTTAGCAAGAACCAAAGTTTTCTCAGGAGAGTCTGAGAATGATTACACAGATCAGAACGTCTGAGCTAATTAGAAATTAGGGGAGTTTTCAGTGTTACAGAGTATCATCAAGATGTCCTCTAAAGAAGTTTTCACAGCCTACCCTGTGTTGGTTAAATGCTAAAGATAATTGCAGAGGCACCAATATATGTTGGTGTCGTGTGTCATATTACAGAAAGAAAACTCAACATTTTCCATTGGACTAATTTGTCCAAGAGCAAGCTCAAGTGTGGATTCTCTACTTCTCTCCCTGTATCGTCTGTTTGTCTGGAGTTTGTGGTTACCAGGCTGATATACCTATGAATCTGATTGTGACCCTACGGCTGTTTATCTGTGCCTCCCTTATGTTTAACCCTGAATCTGAATGGCCCTAACAAAGAATTCACTCTATGTTTATTGAATATCACAGAACACTATCACATCAGAAAGAATTCTTTATAGAAGTCTTTAACAGAGTACCACAAGGGGTTCAGTTACTTTATTAACTCTGACTAAGAATAGTAAATAATACTTCAAGCATATAGTATCAGTCTACATCCATCATTTGTTTCAACATTTAAGATAGATACTTGCTGTGTAAGTTTGTTTATGAAACCTGTTAGCTACTCATGCATGCCTATATTATGCTCAGTTAAGGACCTGTAGGGATACGTAATTTAAATTTAAAACTATGCATTCTTTTAGGCTATAGAAAACAATTACTTTGAAAATTCAAGACATGTAATGATATTTGTTATATTGGTCTCTTAAAGGCAGGTTAAACATATAAGCAGAGGACACACCAGGAGACCAGACTATCTCATGACCTCAAGGTGTATTATTAACCGAGTTATGAAATCCAGCAAGAATTCCAGAGTCTTTGAATGTTAAGTAATTTCAAGAAATTATATTCTTGTATCCACCTACCACATACAGTTTCTAGTGTCCACCTTTCAGACAACAGTCAAACATGGAACAACTTGTGAATGTGAGAGTGTATATGGGAGATAGAGTGGTCCTTCTCCCTCTCCTTTCCTAACAAAATACAGGTCAGGAAAAGATAAATGGAAGTAATTTGATTATCTAGTGTGTCGGTAGTTATGATGGTTTTTATATGCTTAGCCCAGGGAGTGGCACTATTAGAAATATGGCCTTGTTGGAGTAGGTATGACCTTGTGGAGATGGTGTGTCTCTGTGGGCGTGAGCTTTAAGACCCTCATCCTAGCTTCCTTCAAGGGATTCTTCTACTAGAAACCTTCAGATGAAGATGTAGAATTCTCAGTTCCTCCTGAACCATGCCTGCCTAGATGTTGGCATGCTCTCACTTTGATGATAATGAATTGAACCTCTGAACCTGTAAGCCAGCCACAAATAAATGTTATCATTTATAGGACTTGCCTTGGTCATGGTGTCTATTCACAGCAGTAAAACTCTATGGGTTAAAATAGTGTCTGAAGTCAGCCCCAGAGCTCAGGCCACTTGGGGAGGTGGGAGATGCGGGAGTTTTGACTCTTCAGACCCCATGCTGGTGCTGAGCAGGTGTTGGTCTATGAGAAGCCGCTGGACCCCCGCTCAGGGAGTCGGGGAGTGCAGTCTGAGTCTGAGGTCCCCGGGGACTGCCGGAGTCATCAGATTTTCAGACTCCTGTGCACTGCACATGCCACTTGTGGCTGAGGAAGAGCTGAGAATGGAGTGGGGGCCCACTGGCTGGATCTAGCCTGGAGCCAAAGGAGAAAGAGAGATGTGAGCTCTGGCTGTGTCCCTCAGGGAGGAGAGTCCTTGGCTTGCTCAGCCTCTTGCTTGGCTTAGTGGAGACTGGCTAGGAGCACTGAGAGTTTTTTGTTTTTTGTTTTTGTTTTTGTTTGTTTGTTTGTTTTTGCGGGAGAATAAGTGGCTGGCTCTTTAGACAAAGTCCTGCTCCTTTGCTCCCCACAGTGAATCCCGATGAACAGAGACAGTTCATACTTTTAAGGCATTTATTGTCATGGTGGAGAATGGTGATGTTGACCATACCCCCCTTTCTCAGGGTGGGCCTGAGGTTAAGTACCTTTTCTGGGAACAGTGTCTGGGAAGGGGAGTTGGCTACACCCGTTAGGCCTTTAGGTATCTCATTAAAATGGAGATCTGTCTTGAGGCTATGTGACCCATGGTCACATATTCTACCTGTGGAGGGGCTTGCAGAGTTTCCCTTATGTGATTGATGGCCACAGACTTAAGGAGTGTAGAGCTGCACCTTCATGTCAGGAGCCTGGTGTCTAGGAGCATGGCAAAACTCCTACAGATCCTGGAAAGATTATCCCCTTCTGGGTCACTAGGGTTTCCAACCTAGCTCAACCAGAAACCAGGCTGTCTGTCACAGCCTACCACCCCACAAAACCCTAATTAAGACAGTAGATTTGTTAGCATAAGATAAATCAGAATCACTAAGAAAGATGGACCCTCATTTGAGGAATTCCACTTCATCAGGTTGGTCAGATCTTTGCAAACATTCTTATTAGGGATTGATGCGAGTGGGCACAGCCCACTGTAGATGGTGCCAGCCTTGAGAAGGTGGTCTTGGGTTGTATAGAAATGCAAGATGACTAAGTCATGTGGGTCAAAAAATAACAATGTTCTTTCATACTGTTCTATTTCCTATCTTTATAGGTTACTGCCTTGTTGTTATTGATGATGGACTGTAATACATAAATGAAATAAACTGTTTCCTCCACAAACTTGTTGAGTCATGGCATCTTATTACATCAATTAAAAGTAAATAGTGCAACCAGTTTATAAAACACAAAGGCTTTCAGATTGAAGACTGAAAGGCCTAGGCTTTTCTATCCATTTGAAGACTTATAGACAGTCATGTAAAACTGTGATTGGAAAAGAATGGGTGACTCCATATTAACAGAATCAGTGAGAAAGCATAGCCAGATTTCTGTGATATTCCTCTCAGCCTCTCTTTACAGCAGTTCCCTCAACGTAAGCACAAGGCAGGAAGGACTGTGAAATGAGTATCTTGAGTTCTGCTAATAGGGGAGGTTGATTGGAAAATCTCTTTTATTATTGACTCCTAGACAGAAAATTAGGGCAAGTTAATAATACTATATTGAGTCTTTGTGGCTTTTTTAAGGAGGATGGAATCTCTTTTCTGTAGCTTACTTTGGGGAAAAGAAGTTACTGTTTCTGTATGGAGAGGGAACATGTATAGTCATGTGTGTATACTATTGTGTAGGTGCAAGCGTACATTAGGTCAGATATAAATGCTGGGTATCATTCCTCAAGTGACACTTATGTTGTTATAAGGTCTCTCGTTAGCATGTAAATGATCAAGCAGACTAGACTGGATACTCTGCAAGCCACAGCAATAGTACTTAAAAGACTAGTCCAGTTCTGGGAAAACAAGAATCACAGGACCACCATTTCTAGTTTAGTATGTGAGTGTTGGGACTGAATTCAATCCCCTCCCTGTGTGGAAAACACTTTACTATGTAAGCTACCTCCCAGACACTGGTTTACTTCTCTTATAAACTTTTGATTTCATCTGTGTTTTGACTGAAAAGTGGTTTTAAAATCATTTTCAATATATTTTCTTTCTCTTCTTTGTAATTGTTTTGAACTGTAGGCCAGTCACTGGTTTGAGTTTTTTTACTTGATTATGTGTTACTTATTTAATTATTTAAGAACTTAAAAAAGATAAAATTATTGGATGTGAATTTTTATTTTAGTCATTTCTATATATATTTTAATGAATTTTATATATCATTTCAAAGTATATTAAATTTCAATATTTACATAATATATATCATAATAAATGTATATCACTTTAAATAATTTCTTCTCTATTTGAAATGCTGTTATCGTATGTTTATTATGAAGATAATTTAATGCACTTTAGAAAATTTTATGAGGATTAGATATCATAAAGATTGCAAAGTACTTAAAATATTTCCATCTTAAATAAATGCTTAAACAGTAAGCACTTATATCTAAGGATTTTTTGCACTATAGGTAAAAATTAAGGCCACATTATTAATTCCAAAAGAAAAAATTAGGGGAGGTTTATAAAACTATACTGAAGCTTTATGGTTTGTTAGAGGATGGAATCTGGTTTCTATGGCTTGCTTTGGGAAAGAGAAATGACTGTTTCTGTATGTAGAGGGAGCTTGTATAGTCATGTGTGTACAATCTGGTGTGGATTCAATAGGGTTTGAATAAATTACTCTCTTGATAGCTTAATATTTGCTTTTTTGTATATTATACTCAAGAGGTTATTGTCCTTGAGTTTACCACTCACCACTTTGTGGTAAGATGAATGTCATGAGAATTATTATATTTTAATGATAATTTATAAATGTTTACTTGTCTGTCATTTTTTAACAATAGCTTATCATGCATAATCTACTCTTCACTACATGAATGCTTTTATAATTGTACATTATAAAATGTTTGAATTAATGAGAATTGAAGATTATCAAATGGTATAATTGTGAATAGGAGAGATTGGAAATGGATTGCTAATGCTTATAATGTAGAATCACTTACAGAAACACACACACACAAAAGCAATATACATATTCCTAAACTTTCACAATACATACATATATACACAAGTACATACATTTACACACACATGCATGTATAGCTATAGACACACACCCAGATACACACAGAAAGAAACACACACACACACACCCTTGAACTTGCTACCACTGTCCTATCCAACCTCTACTAGGTGAACTTTCTGTTTAAATGTCATTCTAGGTAACAAAATTCTTTTAAGACACAAGGAGCTTAAGGGTAATAAATGTACTCATGGTGTTCTTCCAGACTCTTGAGTACTGAAATTAAAGGTGTGCTTCACCTGACCATTAATATAAAGTTTTATATTCAGATAATATAAAATGGGCACACCATCTATATTGTATGGACCAATTGCATTCATTTGTATAATGTAGACTTAATCTCAGTTGCTCGAGTTGCTTTCAACCATCAGGGTTGGCAGTGCTAAGCTATAGAAGAACATGCCAAAGTTGTGACTGTGCCTGGCCTATGATAAAGCAACAGCAGGCATAAGTAGCAGTGTTTTGAAGAACACGGTGAGATGAATCTAAAGTATTTGTGAAGCAATGGTTCAAGATCAGGTAGTTTACCAGGACCTGGTAATTTCTTAAATGAAGAAGAAAAAATACTTTCAATATGCAAGCATTCTTTCTGTTAAAATGCAGTGTCTTCAAGGAAAGATGAGGCTTGATAAAATATTCTTTCAAAACAATGTTGTAATATAAATGGTGAGAAATCTTGAGTAATATTTTTTTCCTAGAATAAATATTGGTCCATCTCTTCTTTCATAGTTTTATTATGTATATAAATTTTACTTATGTCATAAAGGAGACAAGTTTTAGATTTGTCATCCATCTTATGTTTGCTTTTATTTCATTATTTTCTTCATTGAAGTTCATTTTTAATTGAATTCTACTTCTTTTGAGTTTAACTGTTACATTTTGCTTTAACACTTCATTAAATTAAAATTTTTTTATGTTTTAAAATTATTTTTAAAAGATTAAATTCCAAATATAAAATTCCTAAAGTTTGCACTGATTCTTTTTTTCTTTAAAATTTTTACTCCCCACCTCCTCACCCCCACCATCCACTCCTCCTTATCTCTTCAGAAAAGGGCAGACATTTCATAGATACCCACCAAGCATGGCATACCAAGTTGCAGTAGGACTAGGCACCTCCTTTCATATTAGGACTAAATGGAAGAACAGAGTGAGGTAGAGTCTCAGGAACAGGCAGAGCAGTCAGAGTAAGTCCTTGCTCACCATTAAGAATTCCACAGGAAGACTAAGCTATGCAAGTGGAACATACATGCAGAATGTATAGGTCAGTGTCATCTAGGCTCCCTGGTTGTCAGATCTGTTTCTGTGGGAACCTATGAGACCAGATCACCCTAGCTAAGACTCCTAGCAATGGGGGATACACAACCTGAACAGGCCATCTTCTCTAACTAGACAAGACTTTCTGTGCAGGAATTGAAACACCCACTCAGCCACAAAATGTTTGACATACAATTTGTTGTGCCCACAAAGTGTTCTAGGGTAAAGATGACACAGAAATTGTGGGAGTAATCAACCAATGATTGTTCTAGCTTAACATGTATCCATGAGAGGGAGACTACCCTTGATATTAGACACTAGATGGCCAAGACACTTGTATAGCCAAGAGAAACCTAGTATAGAACCAAACATGACTAGCAAATAAAAGTAAATGAAATGATTTCTAATGATATTCTACTATACTCATAGATTGGTGCCTAGCCTGTTTATCATCAGAGAGGTTTCACCCAGCAAATGATGAAAACAGATGCAGAGATGCACAGACAAACATTAGGCAGAGTTTGGGGAATTCTACAGAAGATTTAGAGGAGGTGGAGGAAGAATTGTAGCAGCCGGAGAAGTCAAGAACACCACAAAAAAAAAAAACCACAGAGTTAAAAATCATTTTTTTGCACAATTAGATAAATCTTTTACCAAATTATCTTCATCTCTTACTAAATAATCTTCATCACATTCCTTTCTGTCTTGAGGTTCTGTTT